>NW_027395766.1:0-269412 GCF_047715665.1 Aspergillus karnatakaensis
CCCCTGCTTTGGATCGGCGACTGGACTGGAGTCTTCCGAGTCCCGACAGCTGTCTTAGCTGCTCCACCAAGACACATTTCCCCACGAACTCAACCAACTTTCCGGGGCGTACGCATCTATTTACCTGCCATGAACCGCAAGACAGACGCATCAATCACCCCAGCCTTGACAAGGGAGAGTATAGGCCCGGTTCGCAACTTATTTGCGCGGTGTTTAAGCCCACGCTAGCCAAGATCTCAACCAGTCCTAATCGAAGAGCGTTCCGGCTCATTCGCAACACGAGTCTTGGGCTCGGAAGCGTCCATTACCCCTTTCGTGGCGCTAGCATGGGTGTGGGATGAGATTAATCTCTCGGCTTGCAGCTGTCTGCCTTCCCCTCCCAGCTCGGGACCAATTCCCCCGCAGGCAGGAGGTGACGAGACGGAAAAATTGTGCCACAAGCTGTCGCATTCACAGCATGGCTGGACATTTATTTAAACAATGGGGACGCGTTGCATCTTCTCTCCTACTTCCTCTCTCTTCGACTGAGCGCCTTTCTGCCCACATCCATTCGCTTTTCCCTCGCCTTTCAGCCTGCTGCTTACGCCAGAAACCGCCGAGCAGGGGCTCTCATCCCCCGCAGAAAAACATAGAACGTTCCGCTAATTCTGGGGCCTGCGGACGATGGACGCAGCAGAAAGCTTTGTTGGCTCCATTGATCAGGGCACTACAAGTACCCGATTCTTGATCTTCAACCGTGAAGGAGAACCTGTCGCGTCTCATCAGGTTGAGTTCAATCAAATATACCCACACCCAGGGTAGATACCCCTCAGTCTCACTATGAAGCGCCTCCACATTAACAAACTTGACAGATGGCACGAACACGATCCGCGTGAGCTTGTGACCTCGGTGGAAACCTGCGTCGAAGAAGCTGTCAAACAATTCGAAGCCAATGGGAATGATCGACAATGCATCAAGGCAGTGGGGATCACCAATCAGCGAGAGACAACGGTCGTCTGGGATCATGAGACGGGGGAACCACTTTACAACGCCATTGTCTGGACGGATACCCGCTCGCAGTCTGTGGTCGATGAGCTGAAACAGAAACGCGACGCATCGAAACTGCAGCAGATCTGCGGCCTCCCCCTCTCCACATATTCCTCCTCCACCAAGCTCCTCTGGATGCTTACGAGTGTACCAAAGGTTAGAGAGGCGTACGAAAAGGGCACCTTGGCGTTTGGCACTGTTGATTCCTGGTTGGTTTACCAGCTCAATGGCGGCAGCAAGTCCAATGTTTTCGTCTCTGACCCTACCAATGCATCTCGAACTATGTTTATGAACCTCGAGACACTCGAGTACGACAACTTCCTGCTGGACTTCTTCGACATTAAGGGTCGTGTACATCTACCCAAGATCGTCCCTTCGTCAGATACAACCGCGTATGGTGCTCTTTCTACGGGCATCCTTGAAGGAACACCCATCATGGGGTGTCTGGGCGACCAGTCTTCAGCGCTCGTAGGGCAAAAGGGCTTCTCTCCCGGGATGGCCAAAAATACCTACGGCACAGGATGCTTCCTGCTATACAATGTTGGAGACAGACCAGTGATCTCCACACATGGTTTACTCGCAACCGTGGCGTACCATTTTGACGGAAAACCAGTCTACGCCCTAGAAGGAAGTGTCGCAGTCGGAGGCTCGGGAATCAAGTTTCTCCAGAACAATCTGGAATTCTTCAAAGAGTCCAGAGAAGTCAACGATCTCGCCGAAACAGTAGAAGACAACGGTGGTTGCGTCTTCGTCACAGCTTTCAGTGGCCTCTATGCGCCGTACTGGATCGACGACGCAAAAGGCACAATCTGTAAGCTGCCCTGATATCCAACTCTCATATCTTCTCTAACCAAAGCCAATAGTCGGAATAACCCAATATACCCAAAAGGGCCACATCGCCCGCGCAACCCTCGAAGCAACCTGCTTCCAGACAAAAGCCATTCTCGACGCAATGGAGAAAGACAGCGGCCATGCACTCTCAGAATTAGCCGTCGACGGCGGAATGAGTAACTCAGACCTCGCCATGCAGGTACGTGGCGTCTACACTCCAAATCAAACTCCACAAAGCCCAACCTAACTCCTTTACCTTGAACCCACAGATCCAAGCAGACCTAATCTCCATCCCCGTCTACCGCCCCAAGATGCGCGAAACGACCGCCCTCGGCGCCGCAATCGCCGCCGGTCTCGCCGTCGGCCTATGGCGCAACTTCACCGAGCTCCGTGACATCAACCGTGCGGGAGGCACAGTATTCCGGCCCCAGAAGAGCCTCGAACAAAGCCGCGAACAATTTAGCCTTTGGGGAAAAGCCGTCGACATGTGCCGGGGCTGGATTGGCGATAAACATAAACGGAAGAGGCAAAGTGGGGAGGTAGAAGCCGAATCTGAGGCTGAGGCTGACGGGGTAAGGGTTAAGACGACGGTTGATTTGAGTAGAGGCGTTGCGGGTGTTGCGGAGCATACTCACGCTCACTCAACCAATACTTCGGCTGCTGGTGGCGGCCATGGCCACGGGGGGGTAAATGGGGCTATGAAGATCGTTCCTTCCGTGAAGATCAATAGCGGCGGGGAGATGGTGTTGTCTAAGGCTGGGACGCCGTGGATCAATATCTCGGGGGATCTGAATGATGCTGATGACCAGGATCTCTTCTTGGAGCTGCGACGAGTTGAGATTCTGCAGCGGTTGAAGAGGTTAGGGAAGGTCAAGGTTGCTTACTTTTGATTTGGGTAGGAGAAGCCTTACCGTCAAACGCCCCGGTGTACGAATTATAGATTGAGAATTACTTATTTTTCTCTCATTATCCCATCTAGGCGAATAGATACAATATAGCATTATAAAGTCGTTACATATGTACATGGTCTGTAACCAGCCAGCCAGCTCAAACACCCGCCTTCTCATTATTGTTATTCTCCCCTTCTCCATCCCTAACAAAAACACAACTCAGCTCTGACGCCGGCGTCAACGTGACCTCAAACCGCAACTTCGGATCCCGCACTACGCTCTCGCCCTTCTGCGGCAACGCCTGGATACTCTCGTACGCCTGCAAGATCCTCACAACTGTGTATCCCATCTCAATCATTGCGAACTGCTGCCCGATGCAGATTCTTGGGCCGCCGTTAAAGGGGATAAAGTGCCATGGTTTCGGCTGCCAGCCGGAGACCCAGCGCTCGGGTATCCACTTCGCGGGGTCGAAGTAGTTTGGCGAGGAGGCGGGTTCGTAGTTATCGGGACTTCTTTGCATAATCATTGTGGAGTAGACGACTCGGGAGCCAGCTTTGACGGCTACCGGGGACAGGCCATCGGGGCCGCCGCCGCGGGGGAGGGTTGTGTCTTTGAGTGAGAAGCGTACGTTGAATGGTACGACCGGGTAGAGGCGCATGGACTCGTGGAGGACGGCGTTGAGGTATTTCATGTCTTTCAGATCGGCGTAGGTGGGTTTTTGGGCGTTAGCGCCGACACCGAGGCGGCTGGAGATCTCTTCGCGGAGTTTGGTGACCACTTCGGGGTTGCGGCCGAGCTCGAAGAGGCAGAAGGAGAGGGTTGCGGCTGTGGTGTCGCGGCCGGCAAGAAGGACGGCGACGAGTTGGTCGCGGAGTTGCCGGCGGTCTCGGGTGAAGCGGGCGAGTGCGTGGAGGAAGGTTTCTTGTTTAGAGAGCTTTTGGTCGAGCTCGGCGGGAGACATGGCGAGTACGCGGTCGATGTAGGGCTGGATGAAGTCGTCCATGACTTTGAGTTGGCGGCGGAATTCTTTGCGCGAGAGGATAAATTTGAAGACGCTAGGACGTTTAGTACCATCACAACACGAGCAGGAGAAGGCCACTTACCCTAGGCGGAATAATTGCGACTGGCGGCGTTGTACGTAGCGGAATGCCTCAGCAAATGTTGTCTCCGGATTCTGTAGACTGTCGGTTCCTTGACCAAGGAGGTAATCGGTAGCAGCGTCCAAGGTATAGCGGAAGAAGAGAGAAGTGACATCGACAACCTTGCTGCCGTGTTCTCCACCCAACAACGGGATCAGATGTTGAACGTGCTTCTCGAAGATCTCGGTATCAACAAGACGGTCTCGTACGAACATGGGTCGAATAAGTTGCCGCGAGGCATGCCACTGCTCGCCATCCGTGACGAAGATACTGTCTCCCAAGAACTCACGCCAGTCCCGGTGGAATGACTCGCCCTTACCATAGTCCGCAAATTGTCCTGTAAGTATAGCCTTGATGTTCTCCGGGTCTCGAGTAAGGATAAGGCGAGTCGAAATCCCGGCATCCAGCTCTGCGGTTTTATTCTCCTCCACCAACGGTGCGCCTTTCGCGTTTCTCACCGCGTCGCTCCAGAAATCGAGGTCGCTGTCTTCCTGGTTGGCTTGCATGGACTTGTAAATGAAATCCATGGCTGGAGAGTTCTTGTTAGCGTGACCTTTCCATTACCTAGTATTTCCGTCAATCAACGTACCATAAGGAAGACGAAAATGGACCTTAGGGGCCCTTGCACCCAGGCGCGAAAGTTGCCATTGTACTTGAAGTTTCCGCGCCAGACATGCGAGGAAGAATGCCCCTATAAAATAGAGGACCGCCTGTCCCGGCGTCAGGTTGCTCACGAGATCTTCAATCATCTTGAGGTCGCTAATGCGATGGAGCAGGATTGAGTCGTTGGCTCACAAAAGTGGGCGCTTTCCTTCCTTCTTCAACACATTCTAACCGGGGGGTCAAGCGAAATTTGTAGATAGTCGAGACGTCCATTTCTCCACCGAGTCATTCGCACTGACCGAGCAAAGCGAGCGGGTTTGGCCATTCACAGAAGGTGGAACTGAGAATTATCCATTTGCACATGCTGGGAGACTCGCAGCTCCATGCCCCATTCGGGAGGACTTGCGAACCCCGCGTTGGTCTAGTGGCTTGGGGTGGGTGTGAACTTTGGCTCGTTTCCGAGGCATTGATGTCACTCGACCAAAGGCTTCCAGCAAGGAGATTCGTTGTCGGATTGTTCGGAACTTTGGAAACATATTATTGAGGTGGAACTCGAAAGGAAACGAAGACGCGAGGTAGAAGCACGTAAGACAGACACCATCACGTGTAGATTCTTTTTCTCACGTGCTAGGTATCCAGACAGCGTATCCATCGCCTCGTGTTGATGAATGCTTTTCAACATCTTGATCTGGTCATCAATAGATTGCTTGATGCACGAGTGCATTGTAACATAACTAGACAGATGGTAGCTGCTCTGCTCAAGGCCACCGGTCTATTTACATGCCGTATGTACCCTGCGCACTATGCCGGCAAACCATCTACGTTTCTCTGTTGCCTCTAAGGTTAAATGGTTCAATGCTTGGTCTGACAACCTATCTAGATAATAGTTCCGAATGGTTCAAATCAGGCCCTGCTCAGGTGCCATCCTGGGGTCAGAGTGACTATACCCGGTCGAGGGTTCAAGCCTTTGACAGGTGTTAAAGAAGGGGTATCTGGGCATGATCAAGCTGTTCTGTTATTGCCCCAATGGTTGTTCTCTCACCACCCTCCCTTGGCAGTCTTCTTCCTTCTCTCCCTCCAGCTACTTACCTTGCAATGCAGTCACTGGCATTACCTTGTCTTTCCCGATTTCCTCAGCTTCTGTCTTTCGGGCTTGCTCGGTCGCTTCCTTTTCTTTCGCCTGTCTTGCCTTCTCGATCTCCTCTTTCTCCTTCCTCTCCATCTTCTCCTTCTCCTCCTTCTCTCGCCTTTCACGCTTCACGGTCTCATGCTCAGTTCTAGCTTGATGGGCCCAGGCAGCCAGCGAGCTCGGTTTTCTTAAACACCAGATAACCACGTCTCGAGTAGCAAAGGTATCTTCTAGGCAGTTGTGGCCCTTCTTACCCATTTGAATCCTTCTATTGAGAAAATTATAGGCAAGAGTCTTCAGGGCCCACACTCTTTGCAGATGTGGCTCGGGTGACTCGCCCTCGTGCTTCAATCTCGGGTCCTGGACTGCATCGGCTCCTGGGGCAAGGTTAACGGCTGCACCAGGCTTTGGATCCGGCTCGAACCCTTCAATGCTGAAGACCGCCTCGCTTGATAATATAGCAGCATCAACGATCTTTGAGTGAATCAATTGAAGGGCGTTGAGGTCATGTTTGAGGCTGTGTCCGATGAGTATCGTCTCTGTATCGGCATAATGCCACAAGGCCTCTCGCGCCGAAGCCCATCCCAGCAACGCCTGGCCAGTTGCGACTGCGTTAGCCATCGCCGTTGCTGTCACGCCGCTAACGCGAGATCTCCAATCGGTGACCTTGCGCGTAGGTTTCACGAAATTATTGATCAGCACTTCCCCGGTGAAGAAGTCGACGGCGCTGAGGAAGGCTAGCTCATCAATGTATCCCCCGGCCACCCCGACCATCTCGCAGTCCACAGCTATTGCCCTACGTTTCTGACCTTGCCAGCCAGGGACAGACTGAGGCGTTCGTGTGAACAAAACGGGTGGTCGCTCGATCACTTGCTTCTTCAACCACTTCGCGTTCTTGAGGTCCTTCGCACCAGGCGGTTCGTTCTTCTGTGAGCGTGCAGGCTTCGCTTGAAGCGGAGTCTCTGCGGCTTTAGGATCCTTACTATCCTTCTCATTAAGCAAATTCTCCTTCTGCGAGGATTCAAATGGTTCTTGAGTAAGCCTTTCCTGGCACATATCCCGAGATGAACTTCTCTTAGCGCACGCAGTATCTTGAGAACCAAACTCTAAGAGATCCTCCTTCTTGGGCAGCTTCTCGAACTGCGACTAATGTCTGTCATTCGGTTCCGCTTGTTGAGACTCTCCAGATAGCGTACCAGTGAGATCTTTCTCTTGAGGATCCCCCTCATGTACAGTTCCCTCCTCCCGTGGGGCTATGAGTTCTCTTTGGGGGGATATCTGCTGGGACCTTTCTTCAGATAGAGACTCTCGGGTATCTTCCTCTGCAGATTCGCCTTTTCCATTACCGATCTTGATGACTCCTCCTATTTCAGGGCGATCGTTCTTAGGAACCTCATCCTTCCCACTACAGCCCTTCTCTTTGCCTAGATCTTTCTCATCCTCGTTGTCTTTCTTTGGCTTCCTTCGAGGTTTCGGCGGCGGCGGCTCGACAGTAAGTCGATACCCCTGAGATCGGAGCCGAGCGACAGGATGGCAGTTCTCTAAGAGCCGTTCATAGAGCGGAGCATGTTCCTCCTTGCTCAGCACGGTATATTCCAAGCGGTTGTGTAATCTGAGCTCCTCCGCGCTCTTGAATGTGGTGCGGCTCTGGGAGCACTCGTAGTGGGCCAAAGCGGATTGGTGAGAAGCGAGTGCTTGAATAGTGCCGAAGGTGTCCTTTCCACATACAGGACATCTGAGCATCTGCGCTAGATTGTAGGATCGAGGGTCAGGTAGAGGATTCCGCGAGGGACCGTGGAATGGACGAGCGACAGGATTAAGTTTTGAGCCAGGTAAAGGTTGAGGCCCTGGTAAGGAAGGCTCGGGGAAGGAGTTGCGGAAAGGAAGATGAATAGGACAGGCTATAGGCCCAGGAAGAGAGCCAGGGAGGGTGCCAGGACTGGTGTTGGAGAGGGCGGCAGGTGGAGGGCCAGTGATAGCAGGTCGATATCCGGGTGAAAGGCACTGGTATTGCCGATAATAGTCGCCCATATTCAATCTCAAGCTGAGAAATGCACCCAAGAAAAATCCTCGTTTGTGCGCTATATCCCGAGCTGAGAACCGGTTGTTCCAGCTTTAGAAGTTGACAAGGGCTAAGGACAAAGGTCGTCTAGGAATAGGGGGCTTAGGGTTAGGGAGTATGTTCATCGAGTGGTAGTTCCGAGTCCCTGGAGTAGGAAGGTAAAAGGCAAAGAGAGCTTGTAAGGGCCGATGAGACAAAAGACAGATTGGGCCCGGGTTGAGGTGGTACTTTCCTCATGTAGTATTGTGAATGCAGGTTCGCATTGAAGGCCAGGGTAGTTCCAAGGTTTTCGAGCCACAAAGCTTCCGCAGCGAATAATATGAAATGTCTAATTTGAGAGATATCTGAGAGCAATTGGACAGAGTTTAGGTTGCATATTTGCAGGCCGTGATCGTGCTTAGATTACATGAGTAGCTTAGGTCCGTGATACTTGCGCTTCTCGTGCTCCATCAAATACCTGCTGCTGATACCCGTTCGCTCCGGGAACCCGTCAAACGACACTGCGTACGTGGCAACAGTGTGGGCGACCAGCTGTCAAGATAAGATGGTTAGCTACGGTTTTTTTTTTTTTTTTCACAGGAAAACGAGACATACCTTGCTGTTGATCTCCCAAGCTGTCGCATTGAGATTCCCTAGGTCGTCGCAAAGCTGGTGGTAGCACGGGTCGTACCAGTCGCCCGCAATGCCTCCAAACTGCTCCTGCTCTTCCTTGGTCTTAACTCCCTCCGCCCCCGTTGCGATACCACCACCGGGGATGCCGTTACGGATGAAGCCGTCATAGTCACTTCGTCCGTCAAACGGAATATAGGTGAAGTTTAGCCCGTGTGAGATATAGAACTCGGTGTACAGGTCACGCAATTCTTCGGACCCAACAGGATTAACAGCGTTGGTAGCGTTGTAGACCTGGTAAGCATAGTTTGGCGATGCTAGCATGTCATAGTCCATAAACAGGCGGATCTTCAAGTTCTCCTCCTCACTAAGGACAGAGACATAATAATCGGAGCCAAGCAAGCCCTCTTCCTCTGCGGCCCACCACGCAAATCGTACGCAGTTGTTTACACTGTATTTGCTGAGCTGTGTTGCAACTTCCAGAAGGGTCAGGGTGCCGGATCCGTCGTCATTGATACCAGGGCCTTCCGTGACACTGTCACTGTGGCCTCCTAGCATGACACAGTTCTGGGGGTCACCGCCCTTGGTTTGCGCAATAATGTTGGTGGTGTGGATTGTGTCGACAATCGCGTCAATGTAAGCAATTGAGTCGACCTTCTTTCCCTCCTTAAGTTGCTTGACAAAGGGCGCGGCGTCGGTATCGGAGATACCGAAAGTAGCAACGTGGTCTGGTGATGGCGTTCCCAGTGTTCCGCTCACCTCGCCCTGTTCGTTGTTGTACACAACAGCAGCAACAGCACCTGCTTTTCCAGCTAGCTCGGACTTGGTACCAAAGGGACAGGTGCCACGTTGAATCAAGGCAATCGCGCCCGAGAGCTCAGAAGGAAAGTCGGCAACATCACATCCTTGATTCGCTACAAGTACCAATGGACCATAAACCGGCTCCTTATTCTTGGTTGCTGGTGTTAATCCCATAGGCCGGGCAGAGGCTGGCACCTCGTGTCCAAGAACGAGGCGGGATTCGAAAACATTGCCCGAAACGGCTGGAAAGGATTGGTTTGTGACATCGTAGTAGTCGCCTAGTCCGGTGACTGTGGAATAGATATAGTCGAGCGTCGCCAGATGCCCTAATGATCGTGTATATCAGCTCCTGCACTTTAGATAGTACCTCTTGATGGACATACCCTTGCTGCCGATCACGCGAGTGGGGTGGTTGTATTCATCAATACCCTTCTCCGCTATACTATAGAGAACCTTAGCCCTGTCAAGCAGATTACTGGCATGAATTTGATCCTGCAGCTCCTGGGAGCTCACGAGGTCACTCCGCGCATCGTTGAGGGGAAGCTGTTCGAGTAGCGGAATCCGAAGAGCGGAGATACCGCCGATCAGTCCGAGGGAGACAGCAACTGATCTCATTAAGGCGGTTTAATAATATGGGTCTTGAATAAAAATAAACTGTTATAGATAGTTTCGAGGACCTTGGGAGAGTGAGAAGAAGGACGAGGTTATTGGACGGAGCTAAAGAAGCAGAAGCTCAGCCGCCGGATGATGAGTGGTGTCCGCGTGACGGATCCAGGGGTCAATTGCTTGTCTAGCGTCCGCTGATGACGTTGAGGAGTACTGTTAACGTAGGATAACAATATAGTATAGATAGGGATCAAAATAAGGGATAAAGTCAAAGGGGAAAAGCTGAGGTCTGTGAAGGATGCTCGGTCTCGAGAGCTAGGAGCCTAGGAGCCTACCTACCTAAGGTAGGCGGAGGTGGAGAATTACTGACGTGATTGTTGTGATTCCTGTATCACGTGCGAGCCGCCATGTCTCTCTATCTTTTTCCACATCCGGAAATTCGTCAGACTTCAAAATCTGCGACGCATGCTATCGTCACGCCGAACTTATCACAACCTCACAGATAAGCAAACAAGGAAGAATCTGAAACGAGCTAGCCATATCCTGGCTCAAGAGGCTTGCTTGTGTGTCACATTTTCCCATCTGGTATATTGCTTGAGGTTGCCTCTTGCAGCCAATACGGCGTAAGAATAAATCCCCCCTTACAGATAGACTCTTCTACGTTGGGTATCCTTGTCCTCGAATTTTTACCATCTTATTCTAGCCTACTATAGATACAGACGTGGTTTCGATATAATGATTTGATCAGACCAGATATCAAAGAAACAACGCTGAGCCATCTATCGGCACCAAGTGGCAGCTCTTCCCCCAAAATGCCGCACGCATTGCCAGGTAGTAGGTACTCTAGTTTTGTTCGGAGGTCCTCGTATGCTGTAGTCTTCCGCAGATATGACATCTGGCCGGGACATCAGAGGCTTAATCTTAATCGTCTTACTCTTTTCCCTGTCAAGCCACAGCTTCGGGTTACTCTCACTTTTAGCTCCGCGAGTTTTGGGCGCAGTACGGAGTATATAGACATGTAATCAGTTACATGTCGTGACCGAGTGGGTACAAACTCTTGTGCATGGCCCATTGTGGTACGCTCGTCGACATAGTTCTGCTGATATTGTTAGCTATATTTAATGGTCTCTGAAGTATAATGCAGTTCTCACTTACATCAATTCAGATTCCGCGAAGCGTCGCCGCGCATAGTTCAAGTTGGGCAGTATACTGGTGCCAAGACCGACCCAATGCGGAGGCGGGGAAGCTCCGAAGGGAGCATTCATCCTGACCGACGCCACCCATTCAATCCTTCCACATACTCCGTATTCCGAGTGCAAATCACTTTCGTCATTACCTTTACCTCCTCCAGCTCGCTTAGAGCTATACAAACAGCTCCCCTCTGCGGGATATTCCTCTGCGGTCCCACTTTACCCCAGAACATCCAGACCCGCCGAATCAGCCTTATCTACTCAGTCTCAAGATGGGTGATTGTGGTTCGGGTGTGCATTTGTCCACTACACAGCTTCCTAGAGATCTTTCTTCATCTCCTTCGGATCCGGAGGAGATTTCTGTGCTTGTGACGGGCTTTGGTGTAAGTCATGCTTCTCAATTGAATTGGTGGCACCATGCTCACCTTCCCTAGCCGTTCAAATCCAATCTAGTCAATGCTTCTTATTTGATCGCGTCCTCTCTCCCACCGTCTCTATCACTACCTTTAGAGAAATCCGATACTTTACCTTCGGCCCGTCGAATCGCTATCCATGTTCACCCTTCGCCTATATCCGTCGAGTACTCTGCAGTTCGCTCGATCATCCCAGCCATAATGGAGGACTATGTCAAGACTCACGGTCGACAGCCTGATATAGTGATACACATGGGCATTGCTGCTACCAGGAGCTACTATTCTATAGAGACTAAGGCGCATCGGGATGCTTACTATATGCCTGATAACCTCGGACGAGCAGGGTACGAGGACGGTGAGAAGCTATGGAGAGAGCGGACCCTCCCTCATGTTCTGAAGGCCGGGCGCAGCGACCCAACCGCGGAGCCAGTCGTGAAGCTAGACTTAACGTCCTCTCGAGTCAACCTCAACCCTCATGCGCCAGATGCTGAGTTTTTGAAAACATGGCAGAGATTCGCTCCATCAACTGCAGACATCCGCATCTCGGAGGACGCTGGCCGCTATCTCTGTGAATTCATCTTTTACACCAGCTTATCGCTGGCTCTTCAAGAAGGCCGGGACCGAAACGTTGTTTTCTTTCACGTTCCTTCTTCATGTCGCGACGAGGACGTTGATACCGGCAAAGAAGTTGCAATTGGTCTCATCAAGGCTCTTGTTGACCGATGGGTTGATGGGAAGGTATAGTTGTTGTTTCTTGGCTTCTAGTTTTATAGCGATACGCATAATTTGTTTGGGTCATGTGTGGCGTCTGATATCTACCAACCATATATAATCGCAAACTTGGGACAGCGTCTCATTTCGTTCTTTTTTATATATACTGTCATTCTCCTTCTCCAGCTATAAATGCAGCTTAATGAGTCATTTGGTTTTTCATTCTCATGGTCTAGCCCGTCGAGTGCGCCCTATATGCGGCATATATACGATGATTTATGTACACCCCATTTATAAGCCATCTCCAATTCTCACCGTAACCCTATCTTTCGTTCTCCCATGCTAAATGCAAGGATCTCGAATCTCTCTCTATAAAAACAGTTTTCCCCAGGTGTTATTCCACTTCCCATCGTCCTGTCGTCGCGACCAGTTCTATAGATCGCCCCCTCTTTTCCGCGGAATCGATACGCTCTTATCGGCAAAACCATCGCATCATCTCCACCTCCACACCCGCAAACTTGAAATCCTCAAACATTTACTTCCTCACGGAGTCGACACCAAAATGGCGCCTATCCTCCTCGCCTTGATTGCTCTCTTCTTCCTCGCCTCCCCATTCCTCCTGCGCCTCATCCGCCAAGCACCAACCAACGACCCGCAAACCAAAAACCCGAAGCCGCAATCGAAACTAAACTCGCGTCCCTCGAGCCAACCCGCCTCGCAAATCGTTTCCCTCCGCGTATACCCCATAAAGTCCTGCCGTGGATTCGAAATCAAAGAGACAAGACAATGTCTCTCGGGATTGGACATGGACCGCCGCTGGATGGTAGTCGATTCGAAGACAAAGGTGTTCCTGACAATTCGCCAGATCCCGGAAATGACCCTCGTGAGAACGGGTCTCAGTGACGATGGAGAGAGCCTAGTTATTTCCATCGCCGAGAGCAATGAGGATGGTGCTCACAGCAAAGGAGAGAGCGTCTCGGTCCCAGCACACCCAGACACATCCTGGCTACAGACCAACACAACCCTCGTCTCAGACGTCAAAATCTGGGATACTGTCACAGACGGGTACATCTACAACTCCAGCGTCGGGGTAAACCAGCTCCTCTCGAGTTTCCTGAAGCGCGATGTCGCGCTCGTATACAAGGGTCCGATGCCGAGGATCCTGAAGGGCAATGCGGACCCGAGACTCCTCGGCCGAGTCCAGGATACCGGATTCCCCGACGTCCTCCCCGTGCTTATCGCCTCGCAGGCGTCGATCGATGAACTGAACAGCCGACTACGCAAGCAAGGCCACGAGGAAATCACGATCGAGCGGTTCCGCCCGAATATCATTGTCCAGGGGGAGAAGGGGAAACCCTGGGTTGAGGACTCGTGGAAGACGGTGCGGATTTCGTCGTCTTCGGGTGGGGAAAGGAAGGATATCACGTTTGATATCGTGGCGCGATGCGGCCGCTGCCAGGTTCCAAATGTTGATCCCGTTACGGCGGAGAAGCATAAGAATCAGCCGTGGGATACGTTGATGAAGTATCGACGTGTTGATGAGGGGCTGAAGTATAAGCCTTGCTTTGGGATGTTGGGGGTGCCGAGGGGGGAGGGGGGTGTTGCTGTTGGGGATCGGTTCGAGGTGTTGGAGGAGACGGATGAGCATTTCTATATCAAGGGGTTTTAGCTTAGTATATATGAGGGGTTATGAGATACGAGAGGATAATATAGTTCGATCTTTGCTTTTGGCTGGCGCTCTATGGTGGGTGGTGGTTATATTCACATTGTCTTGCATCTCTCCTCGGTATCTATATTATGAAATAGTCATATACCACTACTATACAAATCCATTCCCCCCTCCCATAATCCACTCGTAAATCTCAATCCTTGAAACACGAACCGACTCAATTCTTCCTTGCCCGACTCGCCGAAACACACCAATTGTTCCACTCAGTAAAAAATATCGGCTGCACATGGCATTTCGTACTAAGCAGCTGGCTCTTTCGCGTCTCGCCATAAACATCCACAATACCGTCGATAGTCTCCTTATCATGTGCGGTCAGAACCTTCACGACAAGCAGACTGGCCTGGCTACATCCGGACGCGTGCATTGGCGGGCCACTATGCATCGCCTCGGCGTGAATCGACCGCAGAAGTTCCCAGACGGGTTCGACGTCGTCGTTGTCCTCATCTTCATCATCCGATCCGGACTCGGACCCGGACTCTGAAGTTGATTTGGCAGTGGAAGTGGCATTCGATGTGAGGGTGGGAAGAGCAGCGCCCTTGCAGAGCTTCGTATACTCCCTCAACACGGCAATTGCCTTGTTAGCAACCTGCTTCACAGACGACCGGCGGGTAAGTCTGAGTAACGGCAGGATAAGATCGAGGGCAAGGATGTTCGAGTGGCAGCGTTTGACATAGATCTCAAGAAGATCAAGAACACGGTTCTTGAAGTTGACCATCGTCTCCTTTGCATCCTTTTTATCCTTTTTCTTGCCGAGAGCGTCGCGCCGTGCTCTGAACACTTTGATGAGTGCCGTGTCAACTTGTTCCATTTCGTCGTCGTTCATGTCCTCGTCAGATTCGGACTCTGAGGCTGCGAGGTCTTGGTCTGCGCGGTGAGTACCTAGGGCTTCGGCGAGTTTGGCTTCGAAGGCGGCGATTTCGGCAGCGTCTTCGGGGGAAGGCTCGGAGTCTTCTGCTTCTTCGTCGTCTTCGTCAGAGGCGGCATCTTCATCCTCTGCGTTAACGACTTCGATGTCGCTGTCTTCTTCGTCGACGTCGATCATCTCCTCGTCTTCATCGTCCTCACCGTCCATCTCGTCTTCGTCATCTTGCTGGTCAAACATTTCTTGTTGGCCAGCGAGACTTTCTTTGGCTTCGAGGATCTGAATCGTCTAGTTAGCTTCTATCAATGACGGTGCAGTAGCTGGCATACCGAGATCAAGGACTCCAGCCCAGTAGCAGTGATGTTCGGAGCAAACGCAGTAAAAACCTGCTCACTCATGCGGCGGAAAAGCTGAGACGGTTTGGAGGCGAAACTGAGAAGGATTTCGACCAGAGCATCGGATGCTTCCGAAGTTTCCTCCTTCTTAGACTTTTTGTCGCTGAAGATTTTGTTGTAGCAGAAGTCAAGTTCATCCAGCATGGACACGGCATCTGCGTCGCCATTGTAGACTTGCAAGATTGTCATCGAGTAGAGGAGCTTGAATGCGTCGACACCGGCTGCGTCGGATTTCTTGTCCTAGAAACTGTTAGTTTATATTCTGTATAGTACTTAAGGAATGCTCTTACCAAGCTTGAAAGTTTTTTCAGCGTCTTGAAAGCCCCCTTTACTGAATCCTTAAGAGAGTCATCCATACTGATGATGAACTTTCCAAACTCTTCAGACTTGGCTGCATCGCGGATCTTGCGAACAACAGCATAGGGCAAGGTAGCCGCATGCTTCTGAGCAGCAATAATGCTGTTAAGACTTGAGTTGATTCTACCCCGGAAGAGTTCCTGGGATTGCTCGGTAAGCGGGGGCTGGGCACCACTTTTACTGTCTTCACTCGTGAAGTACGCGAATCGAGCAAAGATAAAGAGAATCCTCTCAAGTGCAGCCTCAGAGCCTTCACCTGCCGCATCGCTAGCAGACACGCGGGCTCGAACCATAGCCAGCAGCAGGTTGGCCAGAACCTGGCGGTTTGAGGCAGCGGTCTTGCTGTCGGTTGTACCTGGTGAGGCAACGAGCTTCTCGAAAAGGGGAATAATTTCACTTAATGCGTCGAGATTCGCCTCTGACACAATCTTTTCAACGGTCTTAGTCTTTGTGACTTGGTCGAAGATTACCGATCCCGCGGGGCCCATAAGACCAGTAACGGCCGCAGCAGCGAATTCCGGCTCCTTTGATACGCGGGCCTGGATAGTCTTCGCGGCCTTGACTGCCATGCGGTGCAAGTACCGGTCCTCGACAGCCAGTTGGTTCATGAGACATCGGACCAGATTTTTCGTGAAAACGAGAGACGCCAATTGAGGGCCCTGCTCGTTGAGCACTTTGTTGAAAAGGAGGAAGCCCCAGTACTTGCGTTCTTCTGACGAGGCTGACGCAAATAGACCGTCTGTATGTGTTAGTTTTAAGCCAATTAGCTCATTGGGTTATAACTTACTGTCAACCACCTCTGTCCAAAAATCGATGAAGCTAAGGCGACTGGCGGAGCCCTTGGACTTTGAAGATTCCTTTGCGGGAACGCTACTCAGGCTATTCAAAGCAGCATCCCAGGCGAAGTGTAGCTTCGAGTTCCACACGCCAGACGGTTGAGCACCTCCGTCACCCTCGTTCTCACTGTTCGAGGACTCCTTCATAGCCTTTACCAGCTGGTTTCTCTCCTTCACGTCCAGTGGGTCATCGTGCTTCCATACTTTGCTCGGGAAGCTGATTCCAGAGAGCCGCTCTTTGGCAGCAAGCCAGATAGCGACACCTTCCGGTGTCCGAGCCAAGTCGTTAGAACAGAGATGCTGAAGAGCTATCTCCACGAACTTGCCGTCAGCTTTCTGTGCTGAAAGATCGTAGATGCATCGGTATACGATCCAACCGCACTCCTCCCTGATCCAAGGCTTCTTCTTTGCTAGCTCAAAGACCAGCTCTAAAACTTTCGTCCACTCCGCGATATACTTGCCGGAGCCAAACAAAACACCAGACTTGATAATTGCCTCAGCACCAAACAACCGACCAAAGTAATGGTCTCTTTGCTCCTAAACCAAAGTCAACCCGCTGTCCAGAAACCCAGCCACAATTAAATGAGGTTCAAAAACTCACCTGTCCCGATTCACCACCCGTCGCAGTCGTCACACTCTCCCAAATCCCCAACACTCCCTTCAGGTCCAACTCCCTCTCCCCCTCCGCCTTGACCCCAAAAACCTGCGACACCACCTCGGTCAAAGCAATCGAGAACCCAATACGCGCCGCCTTGCGACTACTACACAGACCGCGAAACAGTCGCTGCAGGACTTTCTTGATCTGTTCCTCCTCGGGATTCTTATCTGGCGTAAATTGCGATACGAGAGCCTGTGCGGCTTTCAATCTGATCTCGTCATTCTCGCTTGCGAGATCTTCGTATATCTCTACTAGCTTTGTGTTGACGTTGATGGGCTCCCGGCGCCGCTTTTTGCTGCCGCCGTGGTGTGGGGGCATTGCTGCGTTGTGTGGAGGAAATCCCAGATACCTTCCTTGTTTATGATGTTGTAGGTAGGTAGGAAGGAATGAGTATTCCAAGCGGATAGAGTGTAAATCTGGAATATAAAAGGATTTAGAGCTCGCGCAGTTGCACTTATCGCGCTCAGAAAATTTACGGAGCTGGACGGATGTGGTTTAGCCTTATCGGATATTCTGGCCTCAGGTGTCTGTCTACCTTTTCGGGGTATACTTCCTATCCAATGAATCTGTAGACCCAAGGTCCTCAGCGCATCACGATAAATTTAATGGCGACTCTGACATATGTTGTATTTCTGTGCTCCTGCTAGTAGGTGGTCACTACGTTTCAGTACTATGGTGAGATAGTATGCATGGGTTGAACGGTTTTGCTGCTGGAGATATATACTTGAGGGAACTATTGGGTTCGATTCGGGAATTGACATGGTTTCGCAGAGAAACTGATCATGATCAATATACTGCTAGTAATTTATTACCGAAAATGTTCAGTCACTCTGCTTGATAGGATGATTTTAGAGAAGACCAAATGGCTGTGCGTGTACTACCTAATGCACACGAAGAGCCAGCCTAAAAGTGAACAGTGGGACATAGGACAGGCTATGAGTCTTGGTAACCGAGGCTTATATCATTCAACTACTAAGTGGCCTGCTATGACTACAATATGTCAAGAACGCGAACTCAAGTGACTCAGGAAGCCGAATAGTCGCCTAGGTGAGGTCAGCCAGAGATTTCAACTGAGAGACAAGAGGTCACCGTCATCATCACAATCCAATGAAATATATGCTTAGATGGTGTTGCACAACAGAAGGTAGGCGACTACCAAACATAGTAACCCGAGACCTAACGTAACTCTATCGGGAAACGAACCATACCGCACGACTCAAACATTCCTTCTGCAACCTGGCAGCGCGCCTTCGCCAAGCATGACAAGCTCAATAGTTACCCCAGGCCGAGATGAATAAGCTATGCGAGGAATGCCTCCTCGGCTCAGATCCGGTTTTCTGTGCATCGCGAGCTGCACGATAGGTGGGAGCCGTTCCTCGCGTAGTCGTACCCCACCAGTGAAGATGCCTTGATCGAAAGCTTGCGTTCCAGAGCTTGTCTTGTGGGCTTAAGGCAAGGGCCGCATATCTTTCTTGTAACCTTCCCGCTGGGATCTGCGAGAAGAGTGCAAACTTCAAAGGCCAAATCTCTGGGGTGAGTCCGCCGCAGTGTATCGTCATGGACCTTGGTTATGTGGCAAGGGATAGGGAAGGGGTTTGCGCAAGTTGCTGGGTAAGTTGGCATGCTTTTTTCATGTGTATTGAGTGATGCTGAAGAGAAAGCATTCTAGGCAGGTAATTATACTTGCTTGATGACGTTTAGGAAACCGATTAGCATCTTACTTCGTCGTTACGATTGCCTCCGGATAAAGAGAATCAGACTGTAGGTTTTCAGAAAGTAGGACCACTTACTAGAGTAGACCAAACCCATTCTAATCCGAATATGCTCAATGGAGGGGGCTTTGTTCTCGCAACCTACCTGCCAATAGCGGACACTCCGTGCATAAGCCATAGGGCAAAGCCTATTTTAAGACCTGCAGTGACTTTATCATCAATTGTCACCGCTAGAAGTGACAAAAGCGGGGGATCCTCGCAAGGTATGAATGTACGCTGCAAGGGACGAAGCAACACGAATCGTATGTGATGCTTGTTGAACATCAACTCGTCATTTTGCAACAGATGCATAAGTTAGTACTTACTTACAGTAGTAGTAGAAATAAGTGTTGTTGTTGAAGTCAATAGTTACGGAGATGCAATATCTCTCTTGGCAATTGAGTGTTGCACTTTTAGGGATAGGGAGCATAGGGGCAGAGAATCCAATTTCAATAGGCCATGGAAGATTATTTTAGGAGCACTGATAGTTACTAGTGTCCAAGGATAGGGCATGAGCCAGTTCTTGCTCCCTCAAGTGTTCTCGACGAACCTGCGGTTGCTGAGAAATTGATAGCACGTCCAGTGAATTAATGTCCGTGCTTTGAAAACAAGGACGTAGGCGATTAAGGATGCGAGCCCATATTAGAGTGGTATGTATGGAAATCTGAGATCAAGCGGTTCGACTTGTTGGGTTATGGTTTTGATCATGGGAAGAATTACCGGATACAAACCTGATCTGCCTTGTGCCAGCGGCCCAGCGTAACTAGCAAGCAATCGACCTAGACGACCAAAGAGATATTTTCGAGCTTGACTGGAGAAGATTGTGCGGAAACAGGCCTAGGGGACTCAGGGTTTGAGATCTGGATGTCTTTCGTTGAATCTTGCTCAAGGATTCGGTACCGGCGACGAGCAGCACACAACCAGCGCGAAAACAGTGCACATGGGCAGAGCGTCTCGATCTCGACCGAATACGAGTACTAGTTCTGCAGATCTCCCCTAGTTATCGACGCGAGCACGTAGGGTAAGGGGGCAGCCCGCAACACAAAGACGGATCGATGAGCCGGCATTAACTCACCGCGGAGCAAGGCTCAGCCTCAGCTATTGGTAGGAATTGTCGTCTATCGTGGTTTTGTAGTCGCTAGTTAGTGCGAGGGAGTGGCTGATTATTTGCACCTGGAGGGATGATACGGAGTAGTGTCCGATCACTTCGATGACGCTCCTCCCCAGGGCGGAGCACGTGTTGATCAATGGCCGATACAGAAAACGGTAACAATCGGTAAGATACGCAGTGCCTCAGGTTGTTCGCGACGTAACCTTAGATAATGCGATCCATGGTATATCAAAACCTGGAACCATCAATAATAACAGTAGACGATAGTCGAGTCAGAACAACAACAATGACGAGATAAAGTTGCAGATGGATGTTGATTGCATGAGTTGGGCGCTAAGACTGTGGACATGGCCCAATGAGCCTGGCTTTTATGGCGACAACCCCACACAGGAACGTGTTTGAAGTCCGACTTGCGCCAATCGTAAGGCAGCTCTGTGTTGTGTTCACTAGACGGTCTCTGCGCGACATCAATGGACCGCAACAACAGCGTCATCTTTCATTAACCGGCCGAAGAATCATGTTTCGCGCAGGAGCATCGACTCGTCTGACGTCAGCTTCCCATGGCGCGTTGTTTTCCTACAATGGTCTAGACACCGGATCTTCATTGACCATTGAATCAAAGCGCGCAATGTACGACGGCGCAAGCGCAATCTCCACAGAGGCCGCAAAGCTATCCAGTGATTGCCCTCCATTATTGAGTCCATCAGCCCTCGGATGCGTTGAGATAAGAGCAAAGCCTAGATCTGGATATTGGCAGATCGAAGTGCGAAGTCAAGCTTGGACGACAGGTCTTCAGCGCGTAGGACGGCGAATCAGCCGCAATGATGCCATCAAGTTGGAGGAAAGTAGAGCCAGCCTGTGGGGAGCTCCCTTCGCTCAAATCGACCGGCGTCTCAATGATGAGGGGCTCTGCAAGAATAGCACAAGACAAAAGCCTTTATGATGAGGGGCACTTGATGCAATCAACTGATGCTAGCTTCAAGAAGAAGGCGTGATTCGCGAATCCCACGAGCTGGGGCGGAGTCGCGAGGCGGGCTGATAGTCTGATAGCCTGTTTATTGACCGAACTATTCCAGATTGAGAGCTTCTAACCTAATCATGCGATGAGGGGAGCACGCGCCCGCTAGCAAAGGAGATCTTGGCGTGGAGATTGAGGGACAAACGTCACAAAGTCTTAAAGTAGCGTCGCAGCGGCAGGAGGGGAGTAGTCTGCTATCAGAATTGACTCCATAAAGATCGATCCAGACACATGAACATGGGCCCAAGGCCTAAGACCTTCCATGTCAGCGACTCCCCAGCGGCAGGTCTTGGAGGTCTGAGACTGAGAGAGTTAGTGACGCTCTTTCAGCTGAGGAGCGTTCCCGAGCCCAAGCTCTGCCGCCGGGAACCCCGACAAATTAGTTGGCCCCAAGATCCTTCAACCGACCGAGGGGCATTGATAGCGATTCGTAGCGAAAGATTTCCAAAATAGAACGCGGAGCTAATCCGGCCGATCAAAGAAGGGGGAGGATCTTTATGCAGGGACTCTGTGTAAACTTGGAATCGGTAGCAAGCTGCGTAAGTGCAGCAGTACCTGGTGCCCTGGGGGAATGAAAGAGTCGCAGACTCGCGGGCAATGCAGGATTCCAGCAGGACGATCGGCAGCGGAGCATTTGATTTGAAGCGCAATGAAATCATCAAGCCCCCAAGGGTACTTTTCCTCCGAAAGGATGACATACCGCGGAGCGAGGGCTGACCTAAATTTGGTGCAGGATAGTGAGGCTACAAGCGTTAGTTAACAAAGAAGTATGGGGTATCAATTATCTCCATAAAAGCTCCTCTCGGTGATAGTAACGTCCACGATGCAGGTACAGAAGCTCGCTTTTGCTGAATTGAGCCGCTGAACGCCTTTCGGCCGTTCCTGAGAGGCACCGGAGCAGGCGCAAGCAGCTCTTTTTCCGAGCAGGTGGAGCGGGTGGAGAATTCATTAGATTCGATCTCCAGTTTAGGCCTTGGGAATGATGTATAAAATAGGTTAAAAAAAAGAAAAATTCAAAGACACGGCACGCTCGGAGAGTGAGATCTCAGAGAGAGAGAGGAAAGAGGCTCCTCTCCCTGGGTTGTGTCCTGAAGAAACCGGTGAGCGTTCTTTACGTGGGAACTGGGAAGGGAGTAATAATAGAAGCCGCACATATGTCAGGAGCTTAGCAGGAGGAGGATCTCCAGACAGAGTCACAGAGGTAACACAGACAGGCTGTCAGGAAAGCGAGGGTCTCAGACTCTCAGGCTCTCGGAGACTCAGCCAGCCCAGGGCTGCATCCCAGGAGCATCCCTGTGCTGATACGCTGGGCGGAAACTAGCGCTGAGCTGGCGGTAAGGGAGTCCTGGCAACGAGGGAAGCTGAAGCAGCAAACTGATGCAAACCACCGACCTGAGGCTCACCAATTGGCCGCTCTGGTAACCTGGTTGCTCTGGTACTGACGACAGTGTGACACCTCGTATGCTCTCCGTATGTATCCTGTACCGTACCTGAATCCAACCGCTTGACAGCCCAACCTTCTGTAGGTCGAACACCCCAGGTTAGCATCGAGAGAAAATGACTCCAGTAAGGAACAATTATACACAGTCAAGGAACAGGTAGATAAGCTCATAATTACGCCCTTGAAGGGCTGCGAAAGCGCTCAATACCGGCGGTACACTGGGTACAGCGGCCGTCGCTTAAGCTCTTCTCGAGCATCTGGAGATCGCTCCCCACTTTGCGTTGCCATGCAACAAGTCCATCCCTTCAGCTTCACTTTTCAATGCCGTTTTTCCTCTTCTTCTTCCTCTCCTCCTCACTCCTTTTGAACCCTCACCTCCCGCCCTCCGACTCCTAAGGCCATAGCTCTGTCCCGGTCCGCCTCTGGCCTCTCTCGACCTCGCCTCCATCTGGTGTTCTCCTCGGTATCTAGCCCCATTGCATCTAGTGTACCACTGTACCAGACTGCTGTGCCCTTCCCTGCCCCTGACAAGTGATGCTGCGCTTTGGACGTTTTGCTAATTGATCACTCGCGCTTCTCACAGCTCCTCCCCCATTCCCATACCTTACCTCCCTTCGTCGTTACCCTATCTGAACCTACCGTCATGTCGCTGTAAGCGACATTCGTCCAGGAAGGATTCGGCACGGTACATGTTGGACCACTGCGAGGTTGGAGCCGTTTCGAAGGGTTTTCTGAGGCCGGAACTCGACAATCTACCATTGGGACATATCGGAGCGAGTAGTTTACCCATACTGCGTTCATCCATACCCAGCGTCGTAGCGTATGCCCCGATAGATCGGATCCCCAGATTTGCTGGAATCCATTTCTTGGCACTTGGGAAAGGACTCCCCAGAGGGCTCTAGAGGGAAACCGTCTACCGCAGTTATGGAACATTCTTCTCCGTTGGCTGCCATGCAGCCGCCATCGGTCCTACTTGGCCACTGCTTTCGCTCGGATGCGTCGTCGTCTTATCATGGATTTAGTCCTTTGCCTGGGCTAGGTGCTGGTGGTTTCAATTTCAAGGATTTGTCCATGAAGAGATCGCAGGGTGACTATTTCAATGTAAGGCCGGTTCGGGGTTCATCTCCCACTGCAAGCCTTGCAGCGGATCTGTCTCAGAATTTTCACATCGATCAGAGGTTCGTCATCTCTTCCCTGGACCTTTTTTTTAAACCCTTTGTCGGGTGATGAAAGAAAAAAGACTGACGTAAAGAACTCTAGCCCCCAGGTTGCTACGCCTCGACGGTCTTTGTTCTCCGCGTGCTTGTTCGGGAACGGAAATAGGCATGGTAAGAGCTCGTGGTGTAAACAGTGGGGGAGCTGTACTGATACCGGTATATAGAAGATGCCATGACAACTCCTCCGCTCCCATCGTCCCCTGCTCCTGCGATGGATATTATGGATATGTCTCCTTTACCTCACAAACCCCCGTTCACTACCACGACTGAACTAGAACTCAACTCTCCCACATTCGAGAGTTCACCTATGGACACCACCATGAATAACGATAGCATGATCCCCGAGTCGCCAACGGTCCCGCAGAAGGATGGTCTACAAGAGTAAGAGCGATATCCTCAGAGGGTCCATTATCTGGCTGGGAGAATCTAATCACTGTATACTTGCAGGAGAAGACGTCCAACATTCTTACGGCCTAGTCTCGCCCGGAGCAAAGCCCAATCTTTCCAACTTGGAATGGCAAAGCCGGCCCCCGAGAGCCAAGGACCTCCCTTTCGATTTCAGACTAAGAGCAACAACAAGTCTTCATTGGGTGTGACGGCGTCGCTGGAGGATATGTTTTGCGAATCCCCTCAGCGAGAACGCCCTTTGACACGGAACAATTCTTCAGGCGGACTGGCTGGCAACCCGCGATTGAGGCAACCACTTGGAAGCAGCGGGAGCCACGTCCGTGGAAATGGATCCCCGTCTGCGGCATCAATACGAAAAAACTCACACCCAAATATGCGCCCCCGCAAGCAGTGCAGACGCTCTTTAAGCATGTTTGAACATCCAGAGGATGTCATTGCCGATAACGAGGTTTCTTTTACATCAAATGCACCACTTCAGTCCATCAGCGACATCGAAGGAACCCAGACTCTGCAGCTCCCTCACTTCATCCCTGAGGAACAAGCAGACAACCTACCCCGTATCGACAAGGCCACCCTCGTGGAGCTTAAAGACGGAAAGTACAATGAGATGTTTGACAACATCATGATTGTTGATTGCCGGTTTGAATATGAGTACGATGGCGGGCACATCGTCGGTGCCATTAATTACAACGACAAAGAGTGTTTGGCCGCCGAACTCTTTGCCAACCCTCAACCCCGGACTGCGATTGTCTTCCACTGTGAATACTCTGTCCACAGGGCGCCTCTTATGGCCAAGTTCATTCGTCACCGTGATCGTGCTTTTAACGTGGACCAGTACCCTCAGCTGTCCTACCCTGACATGTACATTCTCGACGGAGGTTACAGTGGCTTCTACTCTGTCCATCGGTCCTTGTGCTTCCCACAGAATTACGTTGAAATGTCTGCCAAAGAACACGAGTTCGCATGCGAGCGCGGTCTCGGAAAGGTCAAACAGCGATCCAAACTGAGCCGGGCTCAGACGTTCGCCTTCGGCCAGCAGTCGCCCACAATGGAGGACAGCCCTACAGGAAGATGCCGAAACAATCCTGGAGATCGCAAACTCCTCGCTTCTCCCTTCGATAACAGCCCTCGCCTTCCTGGCCGTCGGATGCTCTCCTACTAAATCGCTTCTTACGGCCCAATTGCTCCCATCTTGCGGATTTCTTCAGCCACGGCCCTTGTAGGCATTTTTTTTTCATCGACCTTTGATTCTTGGATATTCCATTGGTCGAACGATTTTTTTATGATGATATTGGTGTTTGGGTGTTTTCTTTTGCATTCGAGGTTTGCATTCGACTTTTGCATTCGAGAACTTTGAAAGATTTTAGCGGACATCCTCGACTCGAGGCACCATGCAGTTTTACGATCTAAGATCACACTCACTCGCTTCAGATTTCCCACATCTACCTCCATACTTCGCACGACCCCTACCTGATATACCGCAACCTACGGATATCGCGCAATCTATGACACGACAGCCACAACACTACAGCAGCTCTTCAGCACTCGTTTGTTCCGGTCCATTTTCGGCCGATTTCCCTTTTCCTTTTCGCACTCCCTCTACAACTTCCATATGTCTTTCAACGAATCTTCACGGATCTTCACTGCGCCTGGACACCTCGTCGAGTTCCTTATATGATACCTCATCCGCAAGCACTTCTCTTCTCGAGACTTTCTATTTTGAACCTACCGTCTTTTAATCCGCCACCCCGTTTTCCTGTACAATGCGAGGGACCCCAGCTCCGCCATGCACAGTACATATGATGCACGGCTCGTCTAACAGACGATAATTCACTGTGCGCGGCTGTTTTGGACCTAACATTGACTACTCACGCAAGGATTTTATCCCTTGTAACGTTCAGATCATCAGAGCACTGTACATACGAAAACACTATCGTCGGCTATAGATTCGGCTTTAGGGATAGCAGAAGTTAAGACTAATTTCCTATGTCGAAAGAATGAAATAATTCAATGAAACTGCCTGCTTGTACTCCTTATTTGTTAGTTTCAAGTGTACGGAACGAGTAACTACCTATGCTCCGACAGCAGGTAGGTGGAGCGGGAAGATCGACACCTCGGGCAACCATAAATTCCTCCGCCTCCGCTCCGCCATTGCATCCTATCCAAGTGACCCCTCCACCAGCTAGATTCCTCAACATTGGCCCCTTTCTACCATGGATATCGACGACATTCTCGCGTCCGTCGACCATGCTGACGTCTCAAGCCCCGAGTCCACAGCCCTTGACCACCAGCTCCTCACGCGCTTCTGGGTCGCCGAGCGCAGCGTCCCCGAGCTCCTCCCATGGCCACGCCGACTAATGGATAGAATGATGGAGCGTGTCCGGCAGCAGGTGCGCGCTCTTATCTCCCCCAATTACCTAAAATCAACACGTATACTGACCGAACCAGATTGAAACAATCGAAGACCTCGCCGCCGCATCCTCCGACCCCTCAAGCTCAACAAACGCCCCCTCAACAACAAACCAAACCCTCACCCTCTCAATCCTGCAAACCGACCTCTCAAGAACCCAATACCTCCTGCGCTCCCTGCTCCGATCCCGCCTCGCAAAACTCACTAAACACAGCATGCACTACCTCATCCTACACTCCTCCTCAAACCCCTCCCAACACCAACCACCCTCCACAGACCCCAAAATGCAACAGCCCGAAGACTCAATCCCGCCTCTCCCCGCGCCCTCATATACGAACCCCGATACTCCGTTATCGGACTCCGAAGCTGAATTCCTACACGCACACCAACTCCTCCTCGCCCGGCACTTCGGGTCCTCGTTCCTCTCGTCTTTCCCGCCGCAGTTACGGAGGTTGGATGATAATGCTGGTGGAACGAGTATGATCCAGGGCCCGGATAAGCGCGAGGTTGTATTTGTGAGATGTCTTGCGGAGGAGGTTGTTGTTCTTGCGCCGGGGGAGGGTGGGGAGGAGGATGTTGTTGGTGGGACGATGAGGATGGGGGACGTTTGGGTTGTGCGGTGGGAGGGGATTCGGAGGGCTTGGGAGAGGGGGGATGTGGAGGTTTTATGATAGGTAAATCAGGCAAGAATGGTAGGGGATCGGGTGGTGCTTGTGGTGTGGTGTGCTCAGGGTTCTGAGGGTAAAGTTCGATGCATTGGGCTGGATTAAACTGAGGTGCATGGCTGGCGTTTGTATATGGTTATTGCTGTTGAAAGGATACCTTGGTGGTTTGTTTATATGTTGAATATACTGCATAGACCTGATATCGGACGGGCGGACTACATGTACTTCGTAGGCCTTTTTTTTTTGCTTGCATTTGATAAGGTATATAAGAGTGTACAAGATGCTCCGTGAAGTGAAAACCCGAGAATGACTCTCAGCGGCGCCAGAAAGAGCTAGTCATGGTTGGAATAAAGTATGGTGCACTCAAGACATGATATCGTGAAGGAAGTTGAAAATTGATCAAGTCGTGAGATGGTCTATGTATGGCGCCAGATATGTATGTAACCACCGGATACGCCTCGCTCCACTCGTCTCGTCTTGCCTAGCGCCAGAACCTGATGATGCACACCGACCAGATAATAAGAGAAAAGAAAAAAGCAATCATTTAGGCAACATAGCCATACGTCGGGGGGTCCTCAACGATACGTTCCAGATACTCGCGGTCGATGAGACTCTCGATACGTCGTTTGACCATGTTGACGTCTGGCACGAAACGTGCCGATAGCTGGCTGAGGACTTCGCTAATTAGGTTCGAGTGGACTAGTTGCTTCCGTTGTCTAGGTTATAGAGTTAGCATGGCCAATATGGTCCTCTTGGAGTATGAGGGACGTACTTCATGATACGCACGACGGCAGCCTCAATGCTGGCGCCGCGCTCGTCATTCAACTTCTTCTCAGTTTCTTTTCGCTGATCCTGGTTCTCGACTTTGTTGGCGCCACCACTTACGACACCAATTCGGACTTTTAAAAATGGACTTGTAAAGTCGTTGTTGAAGAAGAATTTGTCGGTCGGTTTGACGTCCTTGCTCATGGGTTCCTTCTTGAGAACACGGGTCTTTGGTGCAACGGCGAGTGACTGGAGATTTCGAATGAGGTCATTATCTGGAATTCTGGTGCGGGCTTGGATCTCTTCAAATGTAAGAGATTCATCTGCTGTCACGTCGTTGAAGAGCAAGAGCACGACCATGGCGTAGGTTGAAACATTGAGTTCGTGCCGTTGTGTCTTGCCGTTTGATTTCACAAAAGTGGCTCTGATATCTGCTGTGCCCATGCTTGGTTGCCACGAGAGTTTTCGGCCACTGTGCTTGCTAAGGTAGAATTTCTCGAAACTTTGTTTGAGGGTCTCGATCTCCTTAGGATAGTTGCAAGGAAGGTCGACCTGTCCATCCCGTGTGTTCGACATGATTTCCATGGGCCACATGGTACTAGTAAGGACATTGATATCGAGATCAACTCGTCGTTGGTCGGGATCACCCATTTTCTGCACATATTGCTTGTAGTTGCCGGTCAGATCCTCCGATATCGTCATGTCCTTGAACATAGCTTCTAATCGTTGCGTGAACTGGTTGCCGACTTCCATCTTCATCTTAGAGATCATCTGTCGCTCTGCATCCATGCTGACAGAGCGCTTCATCAGCAGCCTTCGAGAGAGATGCTTTTTGTAGTAGGCTTCAAAAAGATCCTTGTCTTTCACATATCGTAAAAGTGTGATTCCATTGTCCAGAAGAGCATCAACTTCAGTGTCTGATTTGCCCTTGATGCCCTTTTTCAGATTTTCATCGAAGAACAACGAAAGAAACTCTGAACTGCGTGTGGTGGAGTTGATGAAGTTAGAGAAACTCGCCGTAATGGCACTCTGAAGGACCTGATCCGACTGGAAGCCCTTTTGCCAGATGTTGTCAAATTTCTTCTTCAGGGAAAGGATGTCGTCTACCCATTTGATAGCTGACGTCGTGAGCTGATTCACTGGTTTCTCCTTCTCTTTTTCTTTCCCCTTCTCTTTCTCCTTCGCGTCTGCTCCAGTCGCTCTTGCGGGCGCAGGCGCTTGTACTAATGCTATTGAAGCGGCATTTATCTCTTGTCCCATTTCGACGACACGCTTTTGCACGGCGTTCGTCAAGTGTGACTTCTTAGGATCAACTCGCGCACTAAGCGTATAGATCCTGGCTAAGGTATCCAACCTGTCGTTATCAAGCATGACTCGAACCCCGGTGCTCTCAAGGTTTATAACCTCTTCAAGGTTCTTCCGAATCAACTCGTTGTCCAGCACCTCCTTGATTTTTGATTCGCTGAGAGGAGAGAGCGTGTTCTGACATCGCTCCTTCTCCTCTGCTATTCGATTAAAAGCAACTAGACAAAAAGTGGTAGCGTCTGTCATTTCGAGCAGTCTCTTTCCCTCGGCCTGATAGAAAATCGTGCTCGACGTCAGAAAATCGGGCTCAAAGGAGGTGAGGTATAGCTTGGATGCCTCCTCTTCAGTGGGCGTATCGTACAAGCCCTCTAGCATGTAGACGCAATGTCGAATTAACGGCCGATCGATCATATGTCCTGACCGCTCCAACTGGATCATGAAAAGCACCGTCGACTTGAGAACATCCGCAACAAATATATCCGAGCCCTCCTGTACTGGCGATCGAAGAACATGGTCTCGAAATAATGCCATGGCTGCAGAGTATATGGAGACTTTCCGAGGGTCCGTCGCGATGGCTCGGTCCTGTATTTCAAACATCGTTAGAGACGTCCACGCAGCTTTATCCGGAGAAACTTACCATGTACATCAGTACGTCTGTAATCATTTGCATACATAGCTGATGGTCCTCCCAGGCCTCTTTCAGCACGGATAGGAACTTTTCTCCGGCCACCCGCCGCTCAGTAGCTTGGTCTTGTATGTCCACAACCGCCTTGGCGAGCAGAAGGCTAGCCGAAATGCCCTCAACCACTCGCCGCCGAATTTCCTCACATAGCCAGTCTCTTTCCAATTGAACCGTTCGTTCGTAGAGATCGTCTCCGCGGTGTATTAATACTATGTTATAGGCATTCCGGTATAGTTGCTCAAAGGACAACTCGGAGGCGTCTTTCGTGTGTATTCTCTTTAAGGAGCTCGACAAAGCTTTCCAATTCGATTCGAAGGGGTCTTTTCCGCCGGAAGCCAGAGCCTTGGGGGGGTCGATTAGTTCCACGAGCTCGAAAACCATCGTACTAAACAAGACAGAATATGATGTGAACGAAGAAAATAAAGTAACTTACCCTAGTCCGGGGAGCGCGAATCTTTTGTCTCGCTCTCATAGCCATCTTGGAGACTTTGGCGACTTTGCCATCTACTCAGTCGAATGGCAGTGAATGGCGTGGGAAATGGTGGCGGGGCAGAGTGTTTGGGGCTTGTAGTAACTCTCGAATCACACCACCAAACTTAACTTAAAAGAATACAGGCAGGTTTGAAGTTGAATTGTCAAAGGATAGAGCTGCTCTCCGCTTTCCGAATGCATTGCTCTCCCCGCCACAGACGAGTGTTGTGTTTCTTGAAGGTGAGCGGAGCCTTGAACGAGGCCGCGGAGGAGAGGCAAGCTGGAAGAACTTAAGTCCGGCGCAAACTCCGGCCTTTCGCCTCGTCATCAAGCTCGACTAGCTCAACTGTAACTATCTTATTCAACTCATTTCAATCTTCATTCACTTCAAGCTCTCACGGTCTTTACATATCACTATGCGATCGTCCCTCCGCCTCTCACAAGGCCTTCGAGCCCTCAACAGCGCCTGCTCTCAGTCATCTCTTCCTCGGGGAGCTTCACGATTTTGCTCGCAGCTCAGTCGCCAATCCTCTCGACCATTCCGACAAACATACCTCTCCCAAACACCTAAATTAGTTATCCCATCAATTAGTATCCGTCACAATTCGAACGAGTCCGCCTCAAAGCGGCTCACCGATCATTCCCCCGATCCGGAAACTGACGCCGAGAATGAAGCTTGGAACCAAGAACGTCGACAGCAAGAACCTCAATACGTCATTGTCTTCACCTGCAAACCATGCGGTGAGCGCTCATGGCATAGGATGTCAAAGCAAGGGTACCATCGCGGCACAATTTTGATCCAGTGTCCGGGCTGTAAGAACCGCCATGTCATCAGTGACAACCTCGGCATCTTTTATGATAAGAGGACGAACTTGGAAGATTTGCTGGAGCAGAATAAGGACAAAATCACTCGTGGTCAGATTGATGGAGAGGATGTCGAGTTTTGGGATGATGGGACTCTGGAGCCGGTCAAGACGGATGGGCATGTTGATGAAACGGAGAGAATTCAACAGGGGAGCAAGTCGAAATGAACATCGGCTGTTGTCAGATTACTGAGCGTCTTCAGGTTGGAGTTTTTGACTTTGCTACTATGGCTGTAGCTCGTGTAGATTATGGGCACTGAAAGGCGTACATAAATCTGGGGTTACTCTATTATGATACCTCATTGCTGTTCTATATACACTCATCTCACATATCGTGAATACTTTTATGCTCCAATCCGGTACTAAACAAACAAATCACTTTCTCCTTGCCCATAACGCCGGCTGTCAAACATATACTCGAATTTATAACGGCCGTAAACCAGATTGGTCTGTCTACCAACCCCGTCTTCTTCCTCGGTGCTCGGCACCCTTCTCCTTTCTCTTTTCGCGTTTGCGGTCGTTCCTCCTCTTCTTGTCACGTCCATACTTCTCAGGATCTTGAACTGCCTCGATACGTCGCTTGACACGTCTGCCCTCACGCCTCTTCTTGATCTCCTCCTGGATGACCGACATCTGGTTGATGTACTCGGTGGTACCGAGCTTCTTCTGCAGAAGGTCGAGAACCTCGTGGCAGTTGGCCACAAGCGCCTTGTATGCATCTCGGAAAGCCTCGTCTGATGAGCGGGGTGCAGGGATTGAAGCATCAGTCAAATGTTGCAGAGGCAAAAGAATGACAGGGAGCGATTCAAGAATCTGTTCTGGCTCGAGATGGCGGCAAAGAGCGGCGATGAGGCCGACGGAAGAAGTCTTCGGGATTAATGATGATGCGCGGGTGGTAACGAATTCGCGGCGGAGGATGGACGATGCTTGCTCGAAGATGTAGCGGACTGCAGATTTCTTGGACGTGGGTTGGGTTTCTGAGTCGCTGCCTTCGTCATCGTCTTCACCTTCACCTTCACCTTCGCTTTCATCCGATTCTGCTTCCTTTTCGTCGTTGTTGGAGTTCAGCTCCAAGCCGTTTTGGGCGCAGCATCGACCGATAAAGATGGTGTTGCGTACTGTCTGCATTGCCAGCTCTTCACTAATGCCCGGCGTGCGAAGAGAGCGCAAACTGGACCGGAGCAAGAGGTGCATTGTGTCCTTGTCCATGGCGAGGCCCGTCGCACCGACTAAGGGCAGAGAGCCGTACCCGGTTGTGGCGTTTGCCTTAGCGAGGTCTGCGAGCCAGATACCGACAAGGTTGGCGGCGCAGGTTTTGACCCAGGTGTGCTGGTAGAACAGGCACTCGCAAATAAGGCTCCAGGTCTTGACACGGTCCTGAGACATCGCAACTGAAGGAACGGCCTTGGAAAGCTTGGCGAAGAGCTGTAGCGAGAAATACAACGATTGCCACTTCTCCGTGTCCGCATCCTTAATGATAGGCCGCATTATTGTCGGGAGAGTCTGAGCCACGAAGTCTGCTTCTTTGTCCTTGTCGGTCTCTTCAACCTCAAAGTAAATCCTCATAGCCTGCAATCCGGTGCTTGTGAGGAGCGGATTCTCGGTTTGCTCGATCCATGAGCGAAGGGGGTCGAGGAAAGCCTTCAGTTGATCCTTGTTGGCCCGTCGGTAGAATTCTCCTAGAAGCGCGCCCGCCATTTCTCTGCACTCTGCTGCCTCGTCGTTCGCCATGGCAATGACAACGGGAAGGAAGAAGGTGCTCACAATGTCTTGGGCCTTTTCATCTCCAGTCTTAGAGAGCAACATGTGGATTGCCTCCATGACCGACTGACGGCCATCTTGGTGCTTGTACTCGAGATTCTTGGCAAGGAAACTGAGTTGTTTTGTCCACCGCTTCTCGGCCTGGGGATACTCAATGAGGAAGTGAATGTACACGCCCCGAGCTAGGTCACGCGCAGAGCGAGTCTGATTCGTGACCATCATGGTGGCAATGCTATCGACGAGTTCGTACATCTCCGTAACCACAAACTTCCGAGCCATAACTGCCCTAATGAAATTGAAGGTTACACCTTGACGGTCTGGCTCTTCGATATCAGCCGTAAGACGTTGAAGCAGGTAAGCGAGATGTCCATCTCTGAGCTTGACATCCTTCCTTTCTCGAAGCACGGCAGAAATAAGCTTCAAAGAGGCCTGTGCACCCTCGCTGTTGGTGCTTGGTGCCTCCTTGATCAGCTTGACAGCTTCTGTGAGGTAGATCGGTGCGTTGGTGTCGATCTCCGGTAGAGGAAGTTTAATAATCGTGGATAGGAACCGCAAAGCTGAGATCTTCACCTCCTCATGGCCTTGGACTAGGGCGTCTCCGACCATAGGAAGGAAGCCGGCCATGTTGGCAGACGTAAGGAGAGAATTATACTTGCTGAGAACGGATCGAAGAACATCAAACGAAAAGCGGACCAGCTTATAGGCATACGAGGAAGTGCTTCCTCGCTTTTCATTGCGCCTTTGGCCCTTCATATTGATTAGGAAGTTCTCTTCTTGCGCGGACTTGGCGTTTTGCGTTTGTTTCTGGGCAGGCTCCTTGTAGGCTTCCTTGATAACTTCGTAGGAGAAGACCAGGAGATCACGACTCTCAACATCTGGGTTTCTCAGCAAGCCAATACCAACTCTGCGCAGGAGTTCGTCAACCTTTCTGACAATAGTGGATGTGAGCTTCTCCTGCAATAGCGACTGCAGCGGGCGCAGCAGGCTAGACAAGTTCCTAATTGTCGAATTCTTGGCAAGAAGCTCCATGGAGTCGTAACTTTTGTTGCTCTTGACTTCTTTCATCTTGCTGACGTAGTCCTCGGCGTCCTTCTCTTGACCAACGGTACCAAACGTGTCATCCATAACGACTGAGCTGAGATCCGCCAAGCAGTAGTCCAAATCACCCTGCTTGAAATCATCCGTGGTGGCAACGAGAATGGAGTGGACCGTGAAAGACAGAACGTGAAGTTGGTAACCTCTCTTGAGGGTATGGCGAAGTTCCTTGAGGATGTAGCCTATATAACCAGGTCCTAACAGAAGAGCAATGTCGTTGAGTGTCTTTCGTGCTGTGTCACGAGAATCCTGAGCTTTACTCTTGAGAATACTGCAAACATCTAGGAGAACCGGAGGTAGGCGAATAGCCATATCATCTTCAGGTAGCAACTTCATGAGCTTGATGGTAGTAACGGCTGCTGGAAGACGCAGACTCATCTGAGCCTCATCCTTGTGATGGATGAAATTCGTGAGCATAGGGATGAAGCCAGTGGTGAGCTCATTAGCAACCTTGGCTGTAGATGGTATGGACAGAGCAAGAGTGGACTTTGATGGAGGCGTGATATCCATAGCGCTGTCGCCGTTCTCTGGTTGAGGCTTTGGAGCAATCTGGTTCATCGCATTTGTAAGAGCATCAGACATCCTGCCCAAAAGCCTCAAGACATTCCGCTCAATTTCAGACTTGCTTGACATGTAGCCACGGTATCTCCTGAAGATAGCCCTGAACTGATTCCAGTCAAGAGATTCAGCTAGAATACCAATAGTAAGCACAGCCTCTGCGATGAGATTGTGGGCGTTCTCATCGGCAGCACCATCAAAAACAAAGTGTTCGGTTAGAGGAATAAAGATTGTGCTGATATTAGTCGCTTGAATGTCGCCACTGGCTGCTTCGCTTGCTAGTCGTCGAAGGGCCCGGAGACGGCGATGCTGTTGGATGTGAAGGATGTTGTTGAAAAATGAGGCTTCCTCATCATCACCCATTAGGAGTGCATGCATGTCCTGCACAGAGGAGCGTGCAGGATTCAGCTTGACCAAGTGGCCAAGTACTTGCACAAACTCAGCGCGGATGAGCTCGGACTTGTGCCTCATTCCACCTTGCAAAGCAGTAAACAGTACATCAGTGACAAGGGGTTCAAATGATTCTGCCTGATTGCCCTTAGCGCTAGCAGCACGCTCTATGAATCGCTTTAGACCGTGAGACGCGTTTGACCTCATGGCTAACTCATCCTCATTCTTCGTGTGATAGAGCATGTTGTATAGCAGGGGCCGCCACTGTTTGGCGTTTAGCGACTCCCAGATGTCTTCATTCAACGTCCTGAAAGCCTGCAAACGTCGCTCATAGTCCACCTCGAGTCTCTTCGCAGATATGGAGTTCAGGTCTTCACAAAGCAAGGCCACTTGGGAAAGTTCGGGTGTGTGATTCGCGAAAGCTGTGAAAACCTTAGACAGAACTTCCCGGTTCTTATCGTCCCTGAAGTAGTCGAACATGGAGCAGACGGCCTCGAACACCTCTTCGGACAGTTTGGGATCTTCATGTGTGTTGTATAGGGGTAAGAAGTGCTCCAAACTGTGAAGGAGATCCGATTTCGTCTTCGGGGATACCCTGTCAGATGGCTGGCGGAGAAGGTATGTCAGGATACTGATCAAGCTTGACGTTTCCTTTGATGACTCGACGCATGGTGCTAGACGAGAGAGCGTATGGACGCCAGAGATCAAAACAGGTTTCGAGGGGCCGCGCCTCAGAAGACGGCCAAGATGAGAGAGTGTGTGCTCGATGTAAGCAGCCAGAACTTCTGAGCGTACCTCATCCGCTGAGAAGTCTCCCATCTCTTCGTTTTCTTGAAGATCCTTTCCATTGGAGAGGTCCGCCAACGGTGTAAGGATCTCATCCATGACATAAATCTTGACTTCATCACGCGCTGATTCAACGCTGAGACAGTCTGCGATTTTCAATACAAGGTCATTGTTGAACTTTGAGAGATAGAATGACGACCGGGCAGTAGCAGCCCAGGTATGGAACAATTTCAGGAGACCTGAGACACCTTGAGCTGTTTCTGTTGCGAAATTCTCGAGCCTCGGGTTGATGACTTCATCAAAAATGATGCGGACGCGCGGAGTCCAGTCAAGATTCGGCGAAACGGAGAAGATGAGGTCAAGACAGCGGATAGAGGTCTGTCGAATGTTGCGCAAGACGGTATTGAGACGTCCCTCTTGAGAGTCTGCAGCCGCAGCCTGCTCTTTTGCCAGAGATTGGGAAGCCCGTACAAGACAATACAAAACAACATCCATGGACTGTTCAGAGTATGGGGTCATGCGAGTTTGAAGGGTCTCAAAAACAGTTTCAATCAACTTCAAGAGACCCATCTGCCTCCTCGGGCCAACCAACTCGCGTACAAAGACCTGGTCATCAGTTCGACCATCCTTTACCGGATGGACATCGCCAAGTGCGCCGAAAGCGATCCGCATAAAGATATCGAAGTCACGATCAGGGAGTTGTGCTAGAGTTCGTAAAATGGCTTTCCGCCGTCCACTTTGTCCTGCTTGACCGGCATTGGCACTGGCCTTCGAAATCATTCGACCATACAGAAGACGGAGAATAACAGGAACAACATCGTCTCTATGTTGCTCCTCGATAAGACTGTCCTCTCTGCCGACACGAACAAAAATAGCCAGTTCATCATTGAAGCGCGATTCATCCAAGACGTTCAGCAGGTTCTCGCGATAGGGCACAATACCAGCAGACTTCCACGTAAAAAGAGCCTTGAGTGCACTCTTCTGGATTTCTGAATTACCGTGGCAAAGAAGCCCCAAGAGAGCTTCATGAACCTCTGGGGCCCTGAACAGCACAGATGGATTGAGAAATCGACCAAAGAGTGCGAGGAACGAGAGGCGATCGTGGAAGCCCCAGGGGATGTACGATTCCTGGTCCTGTTCACTTGTTGAGGCCTTGGTTGGAGCGTCCTCATCGTCTTGAAGAGCCCACGAAAGAAATAGGGGGACAATCTGGCGAGAGCGCTTCTCCGCCAAGTTTGGGATTGCGTTGAACACACGCAGAGCCTGGGTCCGAGGGGCAGTAGGGACCACATCCGAAAATGTGTGATCCTTTTCAAAGTCTTGCGTCAATGTCGAACTCGGCTCAAAAGATTGAAAGTGGGTTGCGGATAGGCTCTCAACTTTGGCTGCGTTGAAACATTGGTAATATCCAGACACTTGGTTGTCTTCGTCTTGGTCATCCTCCGTCTCACTCGAAAGAGCGGATCCCTTCTCGTGAAGCCATTGAACGGCCAGCTCGGTGACAACCTTCTCCCCCTCAGCATGCTCACTCATAGCCTTCAAGGCGGCTGCAGAATCATCCCACAGCGGTGCTAATTTCTTCGAGAACAAGCCGAAACAGAAGGTTGGAAGCAATCGTGGCATCCACTTGCGTGAAATAACCTGTGGATACGATATAGCGATTTTCCGAACTTGCATGGACAATACCCTCGCGCTTTGTAGAGTGAGCGGACTCTCGTCGATTTCAATAGCCAACGATATCAGCGAGGCGTCTTCACCCAAAGCTTTGACTAGATCGCGCAGTATCCTCAGAGATACTAGACGAAGCTGTTGAGCTGGTGCCGCCAGATTGGTAATCAAAGCATCAACAAATGTTTCTATTTCAGAAGTCTTCACAGAAATGTTTTCGGAGCACGCAGTTATGTATGCCGCTGTTGCATCGAGGAAAGCGTGGAGGCGAGAGTACTTCGCTGCCACAGTGATAATTTTCGGCCACAGCTCTTTGTCGAGGTTTCCCAGCATTGATGCTAAATGTACATAGGCCTTGAAACCCTGTCCAAGAAAGAATAAAGTGTCGGGTGAAGGGTCCCGATTCTCGTCGGCCAGAACGGAGAGCAAATTTTCATGCAGAACGTCGGTCATGTCGGGTAGAAGGGAGGGGTCAGCCGACAAGGAGAGAGCAGAGGGCAGTTTAGTATAAGCATTGAGAAGTGCCACGCTAGAGGCGTTTGAATCAGATTTGCGTAGCGTGTCTCGCATTCGGGACTTCCAGGAGGAAGGACAGACAATATACCCAGGCTTTGAGACTTCGGATGTGATGCATCCCGCTTGGCTGAGTCGAAGTAGAGATAGGCAAAGTTCATACTCACGGTCTGCCCAGGAATTGTTGATGAATTTCTGAAAATATGGGAGAACAACACCGTGGAATCTCTCAGCTCCCCATTCTGCAAATGTAGCGCAAAATGATAGGAAATAGGCCGAGAGGTGATTGGCAGTTACCGCGTCCATGAGAGGACGCATAAAAGGCAGCATTTCATCCATAGGCGATATCTGTAGAGCGTATGCAGCCGCAGTGAGAACTGATTGAATAGCATCCGCATACGCATCGGGCACATTTTCAGCAGCCCGAAGCAGGAGTAGCAGACTTTCAAGTACAGGTTTCCAGCTCTTCACTCGTGTTCCCTTGCGTGTAGCAAGGCATAGGAAGGCCAGTCGAGAGCAAGCGGTGGCATAACTCTTCTTCTCGGTCTGACAGTTAGACTGAACGTAGGAGGTAATGGCGTTGATGATCGGTTCGAAAGTGTCGGAAGTCGTACTGTGTATAACGTTTATTAAGACTCCACTAACAACGTCAAGTGAGAGCTCGCTCCGTCGTTCGTCTTCAGCGTAGATAGATTTTAAGAGGCATTGAAATATGTCCGCTCCGTTTGAATGCAGCCCGAGCTTTACTCCTTTGATTGAGTCCGAAAACATCGCCATAAGACCCTGCTTGTATAGATCCACATTCTTCGAGTCCGCCTCGGCCTGCCGCAGGTCGTCAAACAAAAATGATACCGCTAGCTGGAGCGGTTCGGCGTTCTTGTAGTAGACCAAACCCGCCTTTCGAATCAAGAACGACAAGGATTCGGCCGCGAACCTAGCCACGAAAGGTTTCTGACGCTCTTTCCCTAGGTACGGAGTCATGATACCTAAGAGTTGGCGCAGGTCTGGAACCAAAAGTCGGGAAAGGAACTTGAATGTCCATGCCAGGCAAGTGAAGCTCCATTCTACCACTTCAACATCGGGATGCGTTGCTGCGACGGAGGCGACTAGAGTCACGGAGGCCGCAAAATATTTCTCAAACCTGACTCCGAGATCTCGAGCGAACTGAGCAAGGAGACTCAGGAGAGGCTCTATTGAGACCTTGTCGCGTTTATCGATATATTCCACCAGCAGTTTGAAGATCTTCTCCTCGTAGTATAAAATTTGCGGCAGACTCTCAGATAGCGGGCTTACTCGACGGGAGAATGCGACAAAATTCTCCGACAAGTTCAACTCCGCCCAGTGGTCGAATGCGGATCGAAAATGAGAAGACGTCTCATCTCCATCTTCTCCGAAGCTCGGTCGTCGGACACGGTGGATGGGATCGATCTTGAGTTTCGTCACTCGCTGCGAAAACGTCTCGAACCGGTGCTGATTTGTGGTCGCCGTTCCAGATTTCACGCGTCCCCCGGGCTTGGGCCGCGAGGCTATCGATTTCCCCACCATCTTGGATTATGACGGTAGCAAAATGAAGCAGCGCGCCGCAAAAGAATGGTGGGCTTGTAGACTGGCGCTATGCTTCGTTATCTCATGCTCTGCCGCATCGGCCAAAAAAATTACTCGGAGACGCATATTCTTTGTTCCGGCGCGGAGATTGCGGTGATTGCTGGAGCACCACGTGACCTTGTGTGGTCCAAGCTCTTGAGCGCTTCTGGCGAAATTCGAGACCCATGCACGTTCAAGATGAGAGAGACGGGCTAAAGCGAATCAATTGTTCCTGATTTGACAAGTAAAAGTACTCTGAGGCTCCTTGAGCTTTGTATCATATGCTGCGGGCTTCTATCAGATAAATCGCACGCTTTTCCCAGTACATGCGCACGACTCTTGCATCATAGGATCAGGGAAACCCTACACTAGCCGCAACTATGGCTTCGAAAATGTAAGTCATCCCAGCTCCGGCAGGACATGCATCATATTCTAAACTGGTAATAGCGTTGTCGTCGGCAATGTCAATTCCGAGTTGCAAGATGTCTTCACCAAGCTTGCAAAGCTACACGTCAAGCAGAGCTTCTCGTTTGCTATTATTGCCGGAGACTTGTTTGGCGAGTGCTCTACAGAGCATGAGATCCAACAGATGACAGCCCTTTTGCAGGGAACTATCTCTGTTCCTCTTCCGACCTATTTTACCTTGGGAAGCCACCCGCTTCCTGCTCGAATAATCGAGCAAATAGAAGCCAACGACGAAGTTTGTCCCAATCTCTACTTTCTCGGAAAGCGCGGCACCTTGAAGACCTCAGAAGGCATCCGTATTGTCGCCCTTGGTGGGAAATTTGAAGACACAAGCACTTCGACCGATAAGTATCATCCGGGATACACCGAGTCCGACGCCAGAACCTTGATTGGTGCTCATCATGCCGACATCCTGCTCACCCATCAATGGCCCAAAGGTATCCAGAACGGCTCCAAAGTATCACTACCAGAGGACGCGACACCTCCTCAACAGATACAAGTCATAGCGGATCTCTGCGCGGCCCTCAAGCCCCGTTACCACCTCTCCTCAACAGACGGGTTCTTCTACGAGCGCGAACCCTTCTTCCACCTCCCCACAGAGGACGAGCCCGACGCCAAACCACTGACCCGCTTCATCAGCCTTGCCCCCTTTAGTAAAACCACCAAACAAAAATGGATGTACGCGTTCACACTGGACCCCAAAGTACCACACCCACTCAGCATCCCCGTTGGCGCCACAGCAACCCCCCTCTCCGCCCCAGCATCTAAACGCAAACCCCTGCCCGACCAAAACACCTCCTACTCCCGCTTCGCACCCACAGACGACCACCACCACAACCGACACTCTCGCAAGCGCGCCCGCGCCCCTCCCCCAGGGCCCGAGCAATGCTTCTTCTGCCTCTCCAACCCCAACATCGCAACCCACCTCATCACCTCCATCGGCACAGAAGCCTACCTAACAACAGCCAAGGGACCCCTCCCAACATCAAAGACCTTCTCCCCCTCCCTCAACTTCCCAGGCCACATGCTCATCATCCCATTCAACCACACCCCGACCCTCAACACAATCACCGACGCCCCCAGCCGGCAATCCACATGGTCCGAAATGCACCAATACCGCACAGCCCTCCACACCATGCTCCAGAAGCGAAGCAACAGCGGCCTCGGCGCCGTCACCTGGGAAGTCTCCCGCACAAACGGCATCCACGTGCACTGGCAGTTCCTCCCTGTCCCCGCCGATCTCGTCCAGCGCGGCCTCGTCGAAGCAGCATTCAAAGTCGAAGCCGAGAACCTAAAGTACCCCAAGTTCGAGACCACAAAATCCGCTTCCTCGGATTCAGATTCAGCCTCCGACCCCTCCGCAGAACCAGGCGACTTCTTCCGCCTCTGGATCTGGAGCCCGCCAGCATCCACAACTGATGCCGAATCCGAATCGAAATCAGAACCCACGGAAAAGGGAACGGAAAAGACTCTTCTCCTTCCCCTTAGCGAAGAATTCCGTTTCGACCTGCAATTCGGGCGTCGCGTGATGGCGAAACTCATGCAGCTCGAGAAGCGGATTAATTGGCGGGATGATGTCCAGTCGCAGGATGAGGAGGAGGCTGATGCAACGGCATTTAAGGAGGCGTTCAAGGAGTTTGATTTTACGTTGGAGGAGTAGATATCCATCCTTATGATGCTCATGTTTTGGTTCGAGGGAAAGGAGTGTGTGTACTACTATCTATCTATCCAGTGCAGATGATGTACCAAATCAGAATATATGTATTTGTACTTTACTTATACAAGCAACGTTGTCAGTCGATCCAGCAACAGAATGACAGGCTAAAGGGGAAAAGCTAAGGAGAAAAAATAGCACCTTAGATTTCATAACTTTCATCAGCGGACAGGTAACTAAATCATGACTGAGCGTGGGAGGTGCTTTCGTTCGTGGCAAAGAGTGGTATATACATGAAAAGCGTAGCGATAAACCCGAACACGGAAGAAGGGCATGATTGGGTGAAAGAGGGTATATAGAGAAGAAGGCGAACGTGGTCATAAAGGTGCCACGATCTAATACAGATTCTTGCAGCACAGCCAGGGAGCTGCAAGATGTGGAATGAACGCTTTCTTGAAACCCAGAAAAGCCGGGGTTCAGACGAAGGGATGTCCGCTGATGGTGGGGTATATGATTTGAATGTGGACCATGGTCAAAGCCGCTTGATCAGGTGAAAGTAAGTTTGAACACGAAGTGGGCAGGCCAGGTGCTGCCTAAAGGTCCCTGTACGAGTTAGGAACAGGCTTACGTCCGCTCTGCAGGAGACTCGGGGGCCGGCCCGGGTCGCTGACTTCGTGAATGGTGGCTGCTGCTGTAAAAGGCGGCGGCGGCGACGATGGCATGGCCGGAGACATTGTTCTGTAGCTGGGAGGCTGTTGGCTGAAGCCTGGGGAAGGCTGGCGGTAAGGAATTGGTCGATTCATCTCGGTTGTAGGAGAAATGGCGACCCCCACTGGGTAATGAGGGCCAGGGGAGTACGTTTGTGGCGGAGGTGACATAGCATGGTAGTTGCTGCCCGGTGAGTGGTCTCTGTAAGTTTGGTTATATGGCTGGTCGTAAGGAGAATCATGATTATGCAGAGATCCCTGAGCGCAGTAGTCGTACGGATTCTGCTCGTCGTAGCCGTGCGAGTCTGGATAGTAGTCGTTCTGCGGGGCTGTCCGAAGAGGTGGGGGCCCCATGTAGTCTCCTCTATTAGACCTCGGTGCGGACGGCGTACGATGCGGTGGGCGGGTTACATGGTTCATTGGCTCCATCTCCACTGATTCAGGCTGTGGGCTTGTATCCTCAACCCTCCGAGTAACCGCGTTGTCCCAGCTAGGCATGGCTGGCAGTGAATCCTCATGCGCCTTCGCGACCCCTGGACTTGAAGGAGTATCAAATCGAGCGATTTGCGCTCCTCGATAGGTTGGTAGGGCCTGAGGGGCTTGGTATCCCCCTTGGTATCCTTCTTGATATCCCCCCTGGTAGCCATTGTTTACTGGTGGCATGTACGGCATGGGAGGAGGTTGGTGGTGGTGGTACGGATCGCCTCCGTATTTGGGCTGCTTCGGCTTTGGAGATGGACAACAACACCCACAACAGCTTGTACAGCAGCGAATGCCGCAGCACATGCAATTAACGATACAGGCAATAACGGAGAGGAGAATTACGCCTCCAACGATGATACCAGCAATGACAGGCCATCTGTGTTTATTAGCGCTCCGTCGCGACTCAAAGTGGCGTCCTTAAGAAGGCGTGGGACACATACTTGCAGTAGGTTTTGTCCATACACTTATCCCAGCTAGAGAAAGTCTCTGGGGCCGATTGAATCTCATCGGCAGCATCACGCGCAAATAACGAGACATATGATAACACCGGACTCATCCTAGCGAGTTTATGTTCCAGCCCCGCACCCAGCGGTGGAAATGAGAATGATTCAAGTGCCTTGCTCGAGATTGCGCCGAGGGCTCAGCTCGCGAAGCGACTGGGGAGCGTTTAATTAGACAGTGTTTCGATGAACCGCAATCGCAAAAACGCAAGATATCGGCGATATGATGGATTGTCGAGGTGTAGGTCAAGGTTTCAGTTCGAAATAAGAATGCGCATGGATAATAATAGATCGATGGTTGGCGGAATTGTTTCTGCCTGTCGTACCAAGAATATGCGGATCCTGCGAGGAAAGGATTCGAGAGGTTGGAGACAGGATGCGATTGCGCAAGGCTGTTGTGGTGCGTAGAGAGCGTGAAATCCCACCGATTAAGATCCCTTATTTGGTAAACGATAGTTTGGGTGCGCAATCGCTCGTCTTTGATCAAAAGGAGAGATAGAACAAGTGGACGGGGAGAGGGCGCTTAAAGGTGGCGGGTAGCAGTGTGTCAGGACGAGGGCGCTGCGTTCCAAGGGGAGGGCAAACGTCTCAAGGGGCAGCGCGGACGATCAGAAAGAGCGACAATGGTAAGATAACAGCAACAAGGGAGGAGGGGCGGAACAATGAATGAATTGATGGAACAAAAAAAGCGACAGGGAGCCGCAGGAGACTCGAGAGAATGAGGTGAAGAAGCGACAAGGAATAAGATAGCGATCACCAGCCTCGAGTGCGCGTCTCAATCAAGGTAATCTATCCTTACAAGCTGATACCCCGGTAGTAGCGTGGGGAAACAGCCGATAATATCCAAAGTTACCAGGTATTACCAAAGTTTACCAGGAACCCTTCTCCACATCAAACCGTCCCTGAGGGTCTCGGTGTCGATCAACTCGAATCTCTCTTCGCTTAACATCTCGAAACAACTGAGAGACATACTTATCTTGCACTTCTTCTATGGTACATTTTCACCGCATTTCCGCACAGTACTCCTAGTCTGATGGAGCTGCTGCTCCGGAATGAAATGGGGCAGAGTCGATCCTACGCACTTGATCTTCTCTCAACCTTTGTGGTGGGTCTTTCGGCTCTAGATAGCTGATGCTGGTAGACTCCTGGGAGAGATCTATGTCATGACAAATTCAGGAGAATAATCTTCACTCTGGCCTTAGGGAAAACAGAGTAACGAACGCTCGGCCTACCAAGCTTCGGTGTCCACCTCTGGTAAGAAGTCCTCTCTAGCACATAACATATACTAATTCTATCGAAGAAATGAGACGGACAAGAGACGCAAATGCACTTCGAAGATAGAGCTCTGAAGGTGGTTGAGAGATCTCACCTGTATAGATATTTGACCACTCAATGACTGTCACAGAACGTGGACCTCAGCATTGCAGAAGAAACAATCAATTTGCCCCTAGCTCGAAGAGTGACAATTCTCGAATTACTTCAAGATACCCTTGGGCGTTCGGAGATCAAAAGGCTTGACGGCCTGATCTGCCAATCTAGGTCCCACATCTACCCTACTCTGGCCGCATGGGGCATTTTCACGATAGGTGCTCAATAACAACTGCGAAGGTTGATCAACGAAGATAACCAACTCCATATTCCAGGCGAGAAGACTAGAAAAGTCGGGAACATAGGGTCATCCTTTGAACCGGAAAATTCTGCATACTTTGCAAACAACAACTCATGCAACGTTCATTTTCGAGGGCAGGACAGTGGTATTGCCGTCGCACTGTTGGAGCCTCTATTCCGAATGAGTGTTGGTCGAGGGATGGAGTTTGAAATAACAGGCGCCCTGACAAATAGGGCAATTCCAGTAATGGCAGTATCCCGAAGCCAGCCATCTGTTGTGACTGTGGTGGCATCGATATCACTACCTGTTTAGCTCTACCTCAACGTCTTCATGGGCCCACCTTCTGCTGACAGCGTTGCTCCATGATGTTACTTGAAACACTTGCCGAATGGCCTCATCGTCCCGCGACGCTAGGCAGACTCAGAGGCAAGGACGCTGTGACTGCCTCGCGGCGCGAACTACTTATAGATCACCAGCAGATGCAACCCTGCTAGAGATAGTATTTGGCATTATCGCCCACGTGCTGATCAACACGGACCAAGAGAAGCCCTGTCCACCCGCCACATCCACAATCCTTCTCAACATTCTTGACAGCCTTCAGGCTGCGCAGAAGCTTACACTCACAGTGTCGGTGGTAGAAAAATAACCTGTGACCGACCTGGCCAAGGACGCACACGCACTCTTGATGTAACTCCAGAATGTTGACCGCAGACTACAGCCTTTTTGCCTTTTTACCTGACCTCGGAGTCAAAGTGGTAGGATCAAACCGCTAAGCATTAGCTCAGCCACCACTTTAGGATACTGCTGAATGTAAAGTCGCCGAGACTTCAGGAAAGTTGGCCCCTAACATGTGGCGTGCGGAGAAGGATCTCATCTTGTTGGGTCGATCGAACTCGAGATGAGAGATCTTAGCAAATTGCGCCGCATCCGGCGACTGCCGGAAGTTCTACTCCTAGGAAGAGTTGCATGACTATACGTCAAGTTCCTGCGACAATATAAGGTTTCGAGCAAAGGCATAGGCTCTAGTATCGACTAGGCTCCTCTCTGTCTGATCTATCGAACCATGGTGAGAACAAGAAGCGCTAACTACCCGCCATCACCATTTATTGAGTTAGTCCTCTAGTCCACGGGGTAGGGCTCAGAGGTGGCTGATGGGGTCGTATTTGCAACAGGCACCGTATTCCAGTAGTGGCACTGATTTGCTGAGGAGCCATCGCCCCGTTCAGTGGCTCTGGTGATTGGCTTTCGATTTTGAAGGATTGCTTTCCCGCACGCTGCTTTGATTGATCGGCCAGTCAACTTCCTTGACTTATCCTGAAGACCCCAGGAGATGCCACTGCATTCCAACCCCAGAGAGAACTACAAGTGCCGTTTTCCCTTATCGAACACGAGTGTAACTTGCCCAATGCCCATGGCCCCATGTTACTTTCGAACTGCAAGTGATGGCTATGCTAATCTCTATTTAGGTTAGAGTGATCACTTGGCTATCTTGTTGATGGGGGTATTGAAGTGATGCTGAGATGATGAGAATTTCCATTCAACATCTAACTATCTCCTATGACTCTCAAGGGCTTGTCTCAGGGCTGACGGTGTAGACAAGTCCTATTTACACCCTGCTCATTTTGAAGGCCCTGTGAGACTTGAACCGACGGTGTTCTACTCTAGATCCTAGTGGATCACGGAAGAGTCTCTGCATCCTCCCCAACGAAGGTTGGCATAGCCTTGGCTGGGGCGGAAACTGTATTGAGATGAACCACGGAGATCACCGAGATAAGTTTAGGTACCATGGTTGACATAGAGACGAAGGGATAGGTCATTTGTGCCGGTTTAATTCAATACTATTATCGTTCACGGACAGATCTCGGGGTGTCCGAAGTGGGGAGAAAGCAAGATGAAAGGACGGGTGGTGAGGGGTGAAGATAATGGCAGAAAAGAGGCCTGGGGAAACGTCTATATAAGAGGCTATCCCATGGCTCCATAAGCAGATCTTCTTCACCACCTTCATCCACTTCGCAGATCAGCTCAAGCCTCATCCTCCCTCAAAAACCACACATTCAAACCATCCTTCAAGATGCAGTTCAAGATCAACACCCTCCTCTCCCTCCTGGCTATCCCGGCCCTCGCCAACGCAGCCTGCCAGCTTTCTAACGGACTGGGCCCTGGACCTCACGCCCCCGAAACCCGCGGCCAGCTCTGTAAGCCCCAGGGTGTTGGCGACTGGACCTTTGCCATGCGCACCAGCGAGCTCGTCGTGCCCACCTTTGACAGCGACTACATGTGGGAGGGTTACATCAGCGGCAAGAACTTCATCATCTATGATCATGCATGTGTCCCCCGGGGCAAGTACAGCATCGGCGACGACTGCGGCATTGAATACGTGATCATGGAGAACTTCCTGCCTTATGTTCTCACAGTCACAAGTGTCAACTGGAGCACTGGAAGCCCTTACTTCAACTTCAAGTACGGAAATGGTCGTTTCATGATCGGCGAGAACCAGGCTACTTGCCAGAATATCGGTGGTGGGCTTCGTGTTGAGATGGGCTGCAAGACTGGCTTCCCTCAAGATGGCACTGTTTAGGGGGGTTGCGATGCTTTATAGCATGCTCTGAGAGGTGGATATAGGGGAGCCTGTTGATATGAATTGGTCAGTTTATATGCTTCTGGGAACTTGCTTATCTGTGTGTCTGCTGCTGTCAGAACACTGAAACTGTATCTACTTGCTATACTCGATGTACAGAATTTCCTGGTGTGGACCTCAATATTAGGGATTCCATAGGGATTGTTAGGCATGGAACTGTGTATCAATGAACTTCACATCAGTATATGCTTCAAGTATCTGATTTTAGATGTATAAAGAATGCTTGAAAGTAGCCCTAGAATTAACAGAAATGCATTTCTAGCGAACATAAAACATGGCAAGACTGTTCTGAGAGCAGTAGTGTTATGCTTCCTTCCTTTGTGACTTAGGCTGCCACAGCGGGATTGGCATGTAACCTGCAGGGCTTCCACCTGGCTCCTCCCTACATGCAACACCATTGTTCATCATGCCATCTATCTTGTCTCAGCCTCTTGAGATTCATCATCTCATCTGCGAATTCCTCATATCCGACTACTTGCCCAGTATTTACGACTTGGCCTTGGTCAGCAGGCACTTCTGTTCCGTAACCAACAGATACCGGTTCCACCATCTGAAATTCGAGCTCAGAGGTCGAAAAAAGCTGGCCAGTGATGTTCGAAAATGGACCGAAGTTCTTCAACGAGCCTCGGCCTTTCCATCCGTTTGCCGTCTGACAATTTGGAGTGGTATGCGGTCGTCAGAGCGTGACTTGATCGATGATGATGTCGAGATACCCAGCTACAGATTACACTTTGACTTCGAAGAAGGAGAAACTGAAGATGATCTCACTTGCGTGAACGAGTACTACCGATCGTACATGTACACTGACGACAAAGTAGACAAGGAGAATGACCCAGAGCCATGGGGACCATTTCCCACCTTTCTTAGAAAATTGTCAGGCCTCAAAGACTTGATCTGGGCTTGCAAAACGCTGTTAGCTCCGTGCCTACTCCAGGTCCTGAGCGAAAAGGTATTATCTTGTTGCCGCCTACATAATGTGGTATTCAAGTTACCAAGCCTGCACTATGATAACTACCGCGGACCGCGCCGCGACGTCGATCAGTACGAGTTCTCCCTGGCAACCTTGCCCAATCTCACCAGGGTTCTGGTGCCTGCTTCTCGCGTGTACGGTATGAACGGAGTAGAGTTCAACGAAGAAGCCATACTAGAACTTTTGAAACAAGCGCCAACTATCAAGCATGTCCACTTCCTCAATCTGTTGCCACACTTTGGTTCACGTGAACCAGGAATGGAGCTGCAGCTGGGGAACAGAAACTGGCACGGATTCTTTGTTGATAAGCGTCGTCGAGACAAGGAATACCGCAAGTTGCAAATTTCTCCGTCGCATATTCCCACTCAGCTTAGAACCCTCAGCATAACACCAGCCGGGGACATCAACGACTTTCGCACCTGGAGAACCTGTGTCTCTTTCTCTGAGCTCAAAACGCTGCAGCTATGGGTAGTCTCAACAGAAGTTCTCCAGTTGGCCACAGAATGCCAGTTCCCTTCACTGGAGACATTGGTTCTTGACCCTTATTACTACTGGGACGTCGACGCAGACGAGGATGAAAATCTCCAAGCTCAAGATGACGGCGACAAAGCAGCAAGCGAATTCGTAAGAAGCCTAGCCAGTCTACGAAGCATCCATCTCTCAACAGGTATCATGACCAGCTACGCTGCAAGCAGGACTATATCCGCCATACTCGAAACCCACGGCAATTCCCTACAAAAATTATCTCTTGTCGGACTCGGTATAGTAGAGTTGGGTGCATATTCCATGTCTCCAGACGCAATCCAACAAAAGGTACTAGGTGCCCTAACTTGCAGGAGCTCCACATACCTGTCCGCCGGGACCTTGGAGAGTTCAATAATACCCACATATACAAAGCCTTAGGCTCACATCTTCCACACCTCAAGGTTGTCCGGCTACGCTTGGCCTCTATCACAGAGGCAGTTGAAGAGGCGCCAGACGATCAAAGTGCACCGGTGGATGAAAATGCAGTCCGAGATATACTATCTACAATCGTCAGCGCAGCATCATCTCCTTTCGCTTGCTTATTAGAACGGTTATATGTGCACCCAGGACCTACACACCTCTACGTATCCACGATAATGAACGAATTGGAGAAGAACTATCACCGGTGGAAATGCTTTCGATTCCCAGATCCCTCAATGGAAGTCCTACAAAACGGAGATAGTGTAAGCCATAGGGTTATTATACAGAAGTTCAAAGTCAGGCAAATACTCCGGCCCTACTAAAATCAATGTCTTGATTCTGGACAGGCCGCGGAGGTTGTGAGTAATCAGTTTAGCCATTTGGATTCCTACGCTGGATATGTCCTGGAAATTCGATGGCTGATGTGGTATTCGCGTGGGCGATTCAGTAATCTTGATGTGTTTTTGGGCATGTTCAATCGATATGTATTAAGCTATGGCAACCGCGTAAGCAGATAGATATAATGTGGCTGTGCATAAATCGGAAAGCTTGTAAAAATACATATCAACTAGTGTCGAAATGCTACCAACTATATGTTCATGTATGCTGTGGAACGTTAAGCTACCCAATCCGATAGGCTAAGGATTTGGGTTCTGGCTTCTTGAGGGCAATGCAGGGGTAGGATATAAGGTTGATTAAGATATATAGTTTCCTCCTATCTGGGGATTACAAGTAGATAAAAATCGTCGCAGTTATACTCTAGGTACTGCAAGAGAAATCCGAGTGTGAAGTAGAAAAAAAGAGTTATGTTTAATTACTAGCATATAATTATGTCGTCGCCACGACAAGACAGACACCTCGTGCCGGAAAAAATCCCAGACATAGACAGAAAACTCAAAGAAACGCCCATTTACAAGGTATCAGTTCCAATCACAATCCCAAATCCGAATAAAGCCCAAGCAATGGTCATGTCCGTGTCCATATTCCACCCCCTATTTCCATCCGCCTACTATTTCCTTCCCTTTTACCTGACCTAACGAGATCTTTACTGCATCTAGGGCTTCCCATTCTGATGAGCCGGTGGTGGCCCAGGAGGCGGCGCGTAGCCACCACCATACGCATGCGGCGGCGACTGGAGCTCAATTCCTGATTGCTGCGGCTGCTGTCCGAAGTAGCCCTGGGGACCGGGGTACTGTGGTGGTGGAGGCGGGTGGTTGTAGGGGTCGCGGTGTGCTTGTTGTTGGTATGGGGGTGGGGGCGCCATCCAGGCTGTTCCGGCGTACGGGCGAAGGCCGCGGCTGCGGCGGCGGCGGGCGTTGAAGCAGCTGTTTTGCCAAAACTTAGTTGAGGTTCGTTTGGGTTTAAGGGTAAGGAGGACATACGCTATGGAGAAGAAGATGATGACCGCGACGCCGACGATAACTCCGAAGGCGACCCAGCGGCCCCAGTGGTGCCAGCTGCTGCGGTTGTCGCAGTATTGCACGCCATTTCGGAAGAAACTGTTGAAAGATGCGTTAGCGAAGGTTGTTGGTGTTGGTGTTGGTGATCGTGGTCAGAGCTGGAGCGGGAGAAAAGTGGCCCAGGCGCAACTGGCGTCGGGGACTTGCAGCTGAGGTATGTAGACATATGGTACTCACCAGTCATCTCGCGCATATAGGATAGGCATGGTCGGTGGACCTGTGACGCTGCGAATCTGGGGTGAAGCTGAAGAGTGACGTTTGTCGGTACCAGGAGTGTGGCTAGGTACTATGTACAAGGCGGAAAGCGATCGTCAAGTCGATTTGATGTAAAGAAAGACGCAGGAGGGATGATACAGATAGAAAGCGACGGTTGATTGAGTACCTAAACACAAAGAAAAGATAGAGGCGATGGGTACAGGGGGGAATGGAGATCTTTAAGGCAGCAGCAAAAGCGACAGGGCTGTGGCTGAGTGGATGGCGAAAGCGGCTTGGCGGTTTTACGCATCCGCATACGATACTCAGACTGACTCTCCACGAGAACAAGGTCAAACCGCGGTCCTCTGGGCCTCTTGGAAATCGTCAGCCTAAAAAATTGCCTAAAATTGATAATAATGTGTTGTAGTTCATCGCTTGATTGCTGGGAAACTCGGCTTATTGGAGACTGTTTGCTCTGTCACACTCTATCCGGCACCTGGCTTCTGCACAGCCGCAATCTCACTGATGAGGATGAACGATGCACCGTCATGATGAAGTGGCTCATGAGCAGAGAATCACTTGGCTAACTTAGGTAGTAGTCCTTCCTGCTTGGAGCTTTGTAATTGCTTGGCTACTGAGTAATCGTCAACTGTGGCTTTGATCCTCGTCACTATTGAGTCCTCGTGAAATAGTGCCATTTGCCGTTCGACCAGTTCTTTGTTGTTTTTGGGTAGCTTCGCTCTGACCTTCGTCATTGACATTCTCAGTCAGCTGAAGTTTGAAGTCAGCCCTATTGCTCCGCTAAATTAATGTATCAGACTCTGCCCCATAATCAGCGCGCGCTGGACCCAGCTCCACCCCCTAATTCCAACTCCAATTTTAGAGAGGGACAGCATGCAGAAATGAGGAGACCTCTCTTCAAACAAAACAAACCAACCACAACAAACCAGCAATAGTAGCGATTGGAAAGCTGTCAAAACTAGTCAAGATGGATGCACCTATCGCAATGCGATCCTCCGTAACTCTCGTTGTGGGGATGCTGGACTGGAGGCGATGATTAGTTCCCGTCTTCTGCAATGCCAACGCATCAGTTGGTCTGTGCTGTGGTGTTGTGTTGGCGGGTGTTGGCCCACGGAGTTAGTTTATCTGCTGGCGATGGAATTAAATAACCTCTGGCCTTTCTCTCCTTTGAAATTAACCAACCTGCCCAATGCTTCTGAGCGGCTCAGTCAAAATATTTCATGAGACTTTCTACGCTTGTGTTGTTATTTCGGCCATTGAAAATGACATGCTGCCACATAGACTTTTCCTATGACACCACCGGAACTCCCTAGGGGTGAATTTCTCAGCGTACATTGGACTTCAAGTTATCACCTAATGCTGGCTTGGCTAAATACAGACATTGCTTGCTTGCTTGCTTGATTCGAATTTGCAGGAATCATAATACCGAACGAATGACTAAATAGGAATGATGGCACAAATGAGAACTGACGCAGACGAATAACTTCCGGGATATCCAGCGATGCAATCACTTCGTCAACATCGTTATAACTTGACTGTCAGGAACAGTCTGTTAATTCTACATCGTCCAGGGACATAAGACGAAGTGGGAAAGAGCCAGCTTTCAGGAGAATGGTCGCTGTTTGCCCGTCACCGAGTTGCTCGAGCGATCAACCAGTGCAGCACCGCGTCAAGATTCGTCTCTTCCTTTGCACTGATTCCATAGCAGCTTACTTCACGCCGGGTGATGGACTTGAGATTCATTTGATCAATGAGGTCGTCCACAGACAGCTTGTCGGGGAGATCCGATTTGTTTCCGAGGACCAAAAGAGGGATGCCATCGAGCGTCGGCTTGTTCATCAGCTCGTGCAGTTCTTCTGTCGCGACAGGCAAAGCAGCCTTGTCCGCTGCATCTACGATGTAACTAGCACGAATCAGCAAAGTGGCAATCGAATTTCGAACTTGCGCTTACACGATCGCGTTCACACCTCGGCAATACCGTTCCCACATCGGTCGAAACCGTGGCTGTCCACCAAGGTCCCAGCTGGATTTTGTCAGATGTGCTGCGCAGATATGCAGAACAAACGCACCACTTCAAGGTCACATGTCCTTTCTGGACTCGCTTGGTGTTAAACCCAATGGTTGGGATAGAGCTAATGCACGATTTAGACACCGACAGATTCCCCTACCACGGAGAACTTACTCTACAGTGAACTCCCCGCCCTATAGGACCACGAACGTTAGTGAGGAGCGACGAACCAAGATCGCTGGAGAAGGAGAGCACATACCGCGAGCACGCGCAACAGTGACGACTTTCCGGCATTTTGAAGACCGATCATGGTAACATCCATCTCAGTCGCCCTACCATCGAAATGAACATTGCAGCTCTTAGCCAACCGAATCTTGGATACTGCGGGGACGGGCCGGGGGTCTATTTCCGGCAAACACCTCGCAGGTGACCGAATGGAACGGCGGCCCACTTACCAGAACATCCTCAAGAGCCAGTCATAGATCGTCCGGAAAATACCCGCCATGTTGTCGATTTGCAGGAAGCGTTGCAAGGGCCAGTGGGGTTGATGAAGAGGGATTCGAGAGAGGAATGAATAAAGAGAAGCGTGAGAGGAAAGGCTGTTAAAAGCGCAGCTTGATTCAACTAGGGTGGGCGGATATATCGAGGTCAGAATTTGGACGGTGAACTGTGAGAACTTTGAAGTGGGGGTAAGAGGGAAGATATTGTTGACTGCTGCTACACCGGCAGAAAGGCAGTTGAGAGATGCGAGGACGAGGTGCGAGCGTAGTCAAAGCGACGGACGAGAATTAATAGTTCCCGGAATGGGATGGAATCATGGAATCCAGAAGCGCCGCCGTAGGAGTTGCTGAGAGCTTCTGCTCCAGCACGAAGAGCGCTAGTTGCGAGGTAGAGAACTGGCCCAAGACCTGAGCGCCAAAAAGCCAGCGGCAACGGGTCTGGCCGCTGTTTGGATTATTGTTATTCTCTCTCTGCCGTCTCCAAATTTGAGAAGGAAGACGAGTAAAAAGGAAATATGTTTCTGCTTCGGATGCCCCCAGTATTTGCGGTGAAACTCGACTACTCCGATCTATGCGCACGCATGACCGTGAGGGGATTGCGCCTAGTCGTAGTTACTCGTTAGCTCTGTCGGTCCCTGTCAGTCAGTGTGTTCCGTCGGGAGACCCTGTGCCGTCCGTCTCTGCAGACTGTAGTGTGATGGGATTCAGGTCTGCAGTCTGTGATGCTAGCCTCTTGTAGTTTGAGGTAGTGATGTGCAAGAGATCCGGCAGCTTGGTCGCATGCAATCGCGGAAGGAGGCTGGAATTCCGACTCGCGGGTTGTGGACAAGTTGACGATAGGTGCTGAGGATATGGCTTCCAGTCAGTGTTACCTCTGGCGGGCTCTGGAATAAGTATACCTAACCAGGCAACCAAGTCCATCTCGAGGCGTTTATGACGCCACTTATCTCCACGACAGAGCGCATCAAGGCTGAATCTGGTCGCTGCGACGAGCCACTCTGGATACCTTGTTGCCTGAGGCATAAAGGTGCTGAGTGAATGCCCCAGGCTGCAACAGCTATCAGCACGTGATGATATCTGTCCGGCATCCACCTCAAAAAATTTCCCCGTCGGGACTCTCAAGATTCAAGAGGCTTCGTGCTGCGAGGCGTGGATTTCTTTGACTTCTGCGGTGGCTTTGGCTGGTCCTGCATCTTACCTCTGGAGTTGAGGATCAATTAGGATTCCGCAATCCTCAATCCTTCAAGCCTGCACTAATCACAATTGTATGAAAACTCGAGTCCATTGAACGCCGCAAGACCGCAAACCACCATGGCTCCCGCCGCGACAGACACAAATTGGACCGTCAATTACGACGTCCTCAAACGAGAGAAGCTCTTCCGAAACCCTCCTGAGGACAGAACCGCATACCCCTCTCTCGCCGAATCCATCAAGCCTCATGTCGACTCCTTCAACGCTTTGTTCGAGAGCGGCGGAATAATCGATGCCGGGTTGAAGGACATTGGTACCAGGACTTTTCTCGACGAGGCGGTTGAGACACCAGATCAGAAACAGCAGCGCATTGCAGAGGGACGGAAACCGCCGAGACGCAACAAGCTTCATGTCCGTGTGAAGGAGGTTTTCCTCGAGAAGCCGGCTATTCCGCTCACGAACAAGTTTACCGCTCGCAATCGAAATATCTACCCATCGGAGTGCAGAGAGCGACATGCGACATATCGTGGAAAGCTTCGAGCAAGGATCGAGTATCGGATCAACAATGCAGACTGGACTGAGGCGGTCCGAGAACTGGGCCAAGTTCCTATCATGTTGAGGGTGAGTGCTGTTTGAGCATGGCGTCTGTCACTACCACAGAAATGCTGACTGTCCTTAGACCAACAGGTGCTACCTGGAAAAGGCGACGCCGGCGGAGCTGGTCCAGCACAAGGAGGAATCTGAAGAATTGGGCGGTTACTTCATCGTTAACGGTAACGAGAAGTTGATCCGTATGTTGATTGTCGGAAGGAGAAACTACCCCATGGCGATCGTTCGTAACACCTTTACCAACCGTGGCCACGCATACACCAAATTCGGTATCCAAATACGATCAGTCCGACCGGATCAGACCTCGCAAACGAATGTTCTACACTACCTCAACGACGGAAATGTGACATTCCGATTCTCATGGCGCAAGAACGAGTACATTATTCCGGTTGTGATGATTCTCAAGGCTTTGGTAGAGACAAATGATCGCGAAATCTTTGAAGCAATCGTCGGCGGTTCCTCTTCCGAGGGCATCAACAACACCTTCGTCACAGACCGTGTGGAACTCCTGCTACGGACATACAAGGCTTACAAGCTGCATAGCCGGGCGGAGTGCCGTGCATTCATCGGAGAGAAGTTCAAGCCCGTCCTTGGTGTCCCAGCGGACATGCCGAACGAGGAAGCCGGTGCTGAATTCCTTCGTAAGGTTGTCCTGCCTCACCTTGGAAACTACAACGTCACAGAGACACAGGATTACGACAAGTTCAAGATGCTCATGTTCATGATCCGAAAACTCTATGCTGTTGTTGCCGGCGACTGTGCTCCTGACAACCCAGATGCTGTCTCGAACCAAGAGGTTCTTCTTGGAGGATTTTTGTACGGTATGCTTCTGAAGGAAAGGTTGGACGAATGGGTGAGGTCTTTTGGCCCCATCCTCCGAGAATGGTCTACTCGCAACCACGGCGCTAGGTTCACAGACCCTGCTTTTGAGCGAGACTTCTTGAGCCGAGTGGTTAAGCGGTCCAACGAGAACATTGGAGGTGCCATGGAGTACTTCCTCTCCACAGGTAACCTTGTCAGTCCTACAGGTCTCGATTTGCAACAAACATCGGGCTACACGGTTATGGCCGAAAAGATCAACTTCTACCGATTCATCAGTCACTTCCGAATGATTCACAGAGGTAGTTTCTTCGCCCAATTGAAGACGACAACCGTTCGTAAGCTGCTTCCTGAGAGTTGGGGCTTCCTCTGCCCGGTGCACACACCTGATGGATCTCCTTGCGGTCTGCTCAACCATCTTGCTCACAAGTGTCTGGTCGCCACTAGCGACACCGACGTGTCACATCTCCCAAAACTCCTTGTCCAACTAGGTGTCCGCAATGAGTCGTCTGTCTCATTAGAGGAGAGTGTCAGTGTGCAACTAGACGGTAGGATCATCGGTTACTGCTCACCAAAGCAAGCCCGTGTGATTGCCAGCACTCTTAGACACTGGAAGGTTTCTGGCACCCACAATGTTCCTCTTGGACTGGAAATTGGTTACGTCCCTAACTCTAACGGTGGACAATACCCTGGTGTCTTCATGTTCTCACAGGCGGCCCGCATGTACCGCCCTGTCAAGTACCTGCCACTGGACAAGCTCGACTACGTCGGTCCTTTCGAACAGCCATTCATGGAGATCGCCTGCTTGCCTTCAGACCTGATCAAGGGCGTCACAAGCCACATCGAGTTCACCCCCACCAACATCCTCTCTATCGTCGCTAACATGACTCCCTTCTCCGACTACAACCAATCGCCCCGTAACATGTACCAATGTCAAATGAGCAAGCAGACCATGGGAACACCAGGCACAGCAATCGACTTCCGCACGGACAACAAGCTCTACAGAATTCAAACCGGTCAAACGCCCATTGTTCGACCTCCGCTGTACAACGCTTATGGTCTCGACAACTTCCCCAACGGCACCAACGCCGTTGTGGCTATTATTTCCTACACCGGTTACGATATGGACGACGCTATGATTATCAACAAATCCTCCCACGAACGTGGCTTTGGTTACGGTACAGTCTACAAGACGAAGATCGTCACCCTCGGAGAGAAAGACCAGAAACGGACAAAGTCACGTCAAGCAATCCAACAACTCTGGGGTTTCGCACCGGGATCCGAAGTCAAGGCTGAATGGCGTGATACCATTGATGAGGATGGCCTTCCTCACATCGGTGCCAAGATCACAGAAGGGAAGGCTTACGCAGCCTACTATAATGTGCGCTATGATGCGACCTCGGACTCGTATATCAACGTCGATGGCGTTACGCACTTCCAAAAGTACAAGGATAAGGAAGACGCCTTCATCGACAGCATCCGCATCATGGGCTCCGAAACGGGAACCGAACCAGCCCAGTCGCTGAGCATCAAGTTCCGTATTCCTCGTAAGCCCATCATCGGTGACAAGTTCTCCTCTCGTCACGGACAGAAGGGTGTCTGCTCGCAACTCTGGCCCGCTGTCGACATGCCCTTCTCCGAGAGCGGCATCCAACCCGACCTCATCATCAACCCTCACGCCTTCCCCTCTCGTAAGTCCCCCACGTCCCTGAAGCCACACTCACACAACCCTCTTACAACCCCCATGGTCCTAAATCCTTCATTCCCCCTTCTCACCGAAGCTCGCAATCAAACTAACCCCAACCCCCCGCGCAGGAATGACAATCGCCCAAATGATCGAATCAATGGCCGGAAAAGCCGGCTCCCTCCACGGCCACCCCCAAGACTGCACCCCGTTCCAATTTTCCGAAGAAAACACCGCAACAGACTACTTCGGCGAACAGCTCCGCGCCGCAGGATACAACTACTACGGCAACGAGCCCCTGTACTCCGGCATCACAGGCAAGGAGTTCGCAGCAGACATCTTCATCGGCGTCGTGCACTACCAGCGTCTGCGTCACATGGTGAACGACAAGTTCCAAGTGCGCACGACTGGTCCAGTCAACAACCTCACCGGGCAACCGGTCAAGGGCAGAGCAAAGGGTGGTGGTATCCGTGTTGGAGAGATGGAGCGCGACTCGCTGATTGCGCACGGCGCGGCGTTCTTGCTGCAGGATAGGCTTATGAACTGCTCGGATTCGCAACGGGCTTGGATCTGTCGCGACTGTGGCTCTTTCCTCTCGACGCAGGTTGCGGTTTCGAGTTCGGGAAGCAGTAAGGCGCGCATGGTTGCTAAGGTTAGTTCACATAATGACCATGCCTCGGGGCTTGGTGGTGGTAGCAGTGCGGGTATTGTTCGGTGTCGACGATGCGCGAGGGAGGCTGTCTTCGATGACTCCCGTGCTGTGGTGTGGGAGGATGGAGATGGGAAGAGGTTTGTTGGTGGTGATAATGTGACTGTTGTGGCGGTGCCTGGTGTGTTGAGGTACTTGGATGTGGAATTGGCGGCTATGGGTATTCGGATGAAGTTCCGGGTTGATAACTAGATGAAGAAAGAAAGGAGGGTGTACAAGTCAGACAGAACAAAAAGCATGTTTATAGATGAGTTGGGGAGCGATGCTTGGTTTTTGTTTTTGCTGGATGGATATATCTTTTGTATTTACTTTTGTTCTGGGACATGTATCATTGTCAATAGCATGGTTTCTTTCTTCTACGGCATCGTATTAGTAAAACCTTGTCTCTGGGCAGATAACATTCATTGATACCTAGAGAATTATTAAAAGACGACCCTATCATCTAGATAAACAGCTCTACAGCTCCGACGTAACATTCGAGAACTCGCCCTTCTCCAACTTCGTCTTCCAGAATATCGGGTTCATGTCGTTGAAGCCGTGGTGGACCCATCCCTCTTCCTTGACGTGGTACAAGTTGATGAAACCACCAGAGTAGGCATCACGGTGCATGGCGGCGAGAATACTCCTTCGTCCGAGCTCGAGAGCCTCCTCCTCGGTAAGATCGTATCGGTAGTTGGCGTCGAGCACACCGTAGGCGAAGGTCTGACCGGATCCAACACAGAATAGGTTTCCGGGGAGGCGGGTGCCATCGGAGTCGATATAGTAAAGGGCGGGTCCTTCTTGCGGTGTCACCTATAGAAAATTAGCTCCGGTGCTTGTATGCATGCCTCTGCACGTACTCCTGCCAACATCGTTCCCATGCTCAGGCCATAGCCCTTGTAGGCGTATGTAAGGTTAGCCAGAATCTTCGAAGCGGCTGCGACTGTGATACGGCGTTTGTGGCGGATTTCTATCAACATTAGCATCCTCCTCCTCTCAGGGACAAACCCAACTCACCATGAAGTGTGCATTGTTGACTCAGGTATCTCAACCAGTATTGACAGTCCTAATCAAATCAGAATCCCTTTGTTCATCGAGCCCACGACAGGATGGGAACATACAGCAGCACCACCGGCCATAGTACCCAAGAGACCAGGAACGGGCGCACCGGGCCCATCACCAGGCTTATCTTCCGCACGGCTCAATCGGGAGACCGGAATGACCTTCTTGACTGTCTGACTGGCAATCCAGTTTCCGGCTGTCGCTCGAGAGTCTGTGCAAACGATCTATGATTGTCCACCTGTTAGCGGAGCCGGGGATGGAAGTGCGTTGACGAAGGCGGACATACAATTCCGCCCTGAAATCGGAAAGCAAGCGTTGTCGTTCCGTGGGCGAGTTTAATGGGGCAGGATGGGTTCGAGTGGTCGTCGGTCATAGCACGGAGGAAGGCAGCGCGCTGGTGAGATGTAGTGTTAGTTATATTCTTGGTATGTGGATAGTTGTCTCGAATTCAGGATCCGTCATCTTGCGGACAGCTTGAGCAGCATCAAAGCGAGTGACAGGTGCGTTGCATAGTGATAGATTCGATTATAGATAGAACTCACGTTCGCAACCGGAGGAAGACTGAATTTCAGCGAGAGCGGAGGAAGGGACTCTGTCAGGTCATGCTGCTCTTGCTCCGAGTAGAACTCATTCTGGTGCGGCGACTGGGAGTATTGGCGGACTAATTGATCCATGGTGACGAGTTTGTTGCGATGATGAAAGCAACAGCTGGAGTGACAATATACAAGAATGAAGGAGGATGGAAGGCGAAGAGGTGTAGGATGTGAAGCTCGGAAGCTGAGCTCTCTGACGCTGCTGGAGCTCCCAAACGGCTTCCGCCCGCGTCGTCACCTTGGAGCCTGGGTCACGTGTAGATACCTTATGCCTCAGGCTGGAACACGCATATCTACTCTAGACGCTCGACTTCAGAGGACAAAATGTGACTTGATTCCAAACAAATTATGAACAATACGGCAGATATAAATACAATCGCATTTCGAACACAAAAAAGACCGTCCTGATATCAATAATATTTCTAGATCGGGACAGCACTTCGCTGTATCTGGGTATCCAGCGGGCTCCCGAGACGGGTTGGCTGATTTTTCTTCGCTCGCATGGGGAATTCTGCATGAGATGCGACTCCGCCGGCGTTTTGAGAAGAGCCAGTGCCTTCTTCGAGCCCTTCCATTCCAGGCACGCGCTGCTCCTTGTTTTCACCACCTCCTGACATGCCGATTGATGGTGCAGCCGCGGCCAGTGCCCGATCTTCCAAGCCTTCATCCATCATGGGAGCAGACATACTGTGAACTCTGTGGCGAGGAACTTCAGTAGAAGCTGCGGCCGGTGCAGATGGATCATAATCTTGAGCTGCGGTTGGCATAGATTGGCGATAGTCTTGACCCGCAACAGGGGCACCCTGGTGATAATCCTCGTATGAAACAGAGCTCTCCTCTGTCTGGGCAGGGTCTGCCTCTTCTTCCTGAGACTCTGTCTGAGACTCAGTCCCAGCTGCCCCTGACAGTGGGCGCGAGGTTCCGGTAGTCTCAGCATTGGCCTTGGATTCGATAGGCTCGACACTGCTCTCCCAGGAGTGAAGCTCACGCTCAGCTTCCTCAATGATCTGCTTGGCCTCATCGGCATGCTGATACTCCTTTGGCTGATCACCAGGAATTACCGAGGTATCATCAAGGCAGTTAAGCAAACGGCGAGCATGACGAGCAAGGAGAATCTGCTTCTCCCCGCGCTCAATCACCGCAGCCAGATGGGAACCATATGCCTCCTTGAATCTCTGCCTGGTCTAATTATCAACACCATTAGCAAACGACTACGAATCAGCAGAAAGAGCACAACCTACCACATTAGTCAACTGCGCCTCGGCAACCAAATTCTGCGCCTCAGCCCTAACAAGCTCCTGCTCCATCGTCTCAATTCGATGACTCCCAGGCTCCTTCAGCTTCAGCTTTCCAATATCATCCGCGATCTTCGCCCGCTGATCCCTGGTCGGCTGCACCGAGCTCTCAGTATCCCTGATATGCTTGAGCACAGTCCGATACTCCTCTAGATTCTGCGCAAAGACATCCTCCTGCTCGCCAATCTCAGCCATGAGCACGCCCATTTTATCCGAAATGTCGGAAATGGCCTCGTCCTCGGTTGTCTCGCCCCATTCGGAGAGCTGAGCGGCGATAGACATACGCTGACGAGCGGCGGATTCATGAGCGGAAATTGCGGCGTTTTCGCTCTTGATTACCCGATTCATTTTCTTGCTGAGCTGCGGTTGTTGAAGGCCACGGAAGGAGGAGATGCTCTTAGATCGTGATAGTCGAGATAGCAACGGGCGGAAAGGTTTTCCAGACAAGCTTCGGCAGGGATGCACCTTCCGATATAGTGTAGACTACTTGGGTTGGTAAAGTTAGTTTTCTCTCAGACAGGCGTTTCAGCTGAAAAAGAATCCGCCTTCTTCGACGCCATTATATGTGGACGCGTCCATAGTATTCGTCCTCTGTTCATGAGCGCTCACAGCTCATTATACTTCGTGACGTCACGCGGCGACAAAGGATCTTGAGGTCATGGTGCCGTGCATGCAGCGCAATTGAGCAATTGATTCGTGGTTCCACCAAGATGTTCCCTTGGGCCTTGGGATCGATAAACTTTGTGATGGCTGTCGATCCGGTTCATGAGCGCTATCATGTGGGGAGTGTCTTATACTATAGATCATGGATCCGATTCCGAGAAAGGGTGACAGTGAACATGAACAATGTATAGCTTCAAGGTCAGAACAGCACAGTCTACCTAAAATTCAAGATACACAAATTCAACCTGCCCCCCCCATCTCCTTAAACCCACCTACCGGCTCGGTATATACTGGACATCCCTACTATTCCTCCACCTCCCGGGCTCCGCATACTCCACCAACCGCATTTCCGTGTCCCTGGGACCGCAATCACGATCAATAAATGACCGCCGCTCAATAGGGTATATGATTTCCTGCCGAGTTCGTACATGCTTTCTTGTGATGGTTGTATACGATGTTTGCGGCGAGCTGGGCGGGCTGTAGTGCGAATGAGAAGAGAAGGAAGGACGTGGTGAGTAGATGATTGTAGTAGTAGTTGTTCTGGGAATGTGGATTCTAGGGGGAGGGGGCGGAGGGGGATGGTGATGGTGATGAGAATGCGAATGCCATCGCCGGTGATATGGTGGTGTGAATATAGGTAGAATTTTGTAACGTTGTGAGCGGCGGTATTCGCTTCGGCTCTTGGAGCGGCTGTTGATGGAGTCGTCGTCAGAATCGAAGAAGCACATTTTGATTTCTTTCTCCAGCTCTCCGAGGTTTGCTTATGTGTGATGAGATGCTGAGTGCCGATAGCAGGTATAATCGAGGTATATAGATGAGGTAGTATGCCGATTTATGCGCCGGTTCCCTCGCTGCACATGAATGATCCACCGAGATATGACAGAGAAAAGATTTCAGACAGGGATGAGAATGTATTGGGAAAGAAGATAGAGATTCCAAGAAATAGATCTCATATGCTAGGGTTCACACCTACTCACTGACAAGGGGTATCAGTTGACTCAACTAGGTTCGTCTGGCAGATGATCGGGACAGGTGATATTTCCCACAACGCAAGTCATCTCGGCGATCAGACAGGATTTCGGGAGAAGTCTGGCTTAGATGACAGTAGTTATAGAGGATGGGAAAGATTGATGATTCTCAGCTGAGGCATACACCAAGGCAGCCTGGAGTTCTAGTCAGCACATCTGTGTAAGGATGACTGCGTTGAGGAGGCTGGCAGAAACACAGCTTGCTCACTTTCAGTACAACAGTCTCATATTTATATGACAGCCTTGAAGAGTGTGTGAGGACCTCTAGGATGTGATGCCCGGGGCAGTGCCTCAAGCGTTGAGGTGGGTGAGTGTCACATGAGCACAAAATAACTAAGGTCAGATGCAAATTTAGTATCTGGACCAGGCTGTAGAAATGGGAGTAAAGAGCATAATTTAAAAAATGGTAATAAATATAAATCAGATTTTACACCCGCAAAGAGCGGCTTGAAGTTCAAAGAATATAGAACCAGCGCCGAAGATGGCCAGACCAACACCAATATACTAGAACAAGTGATAGAAGCAAATCAGCAACCCCATATCAGGACATATCGTCAGCATCATGATGGTGGGTGTTTTCGTTATCCGATGCGTGGAATGCATCTCCAAACGCAGAATTCTCTAGATCAGGAAGATCTAAGCCGTCATTTTGCTCGGTGTATGCAGCAAGCGCATCGCCCGCGCTATCCATGTTGGTAAAGTCGAAGTTGGCGCCATCAAGACCAGAGTCTGCGCCTGTGTTACCGGGCGTCAGACCCTGTAGGCCACTGCCCGGAGTATCGTCCTTCTTATCGTTGACCATGACCCAATCGCCTGTCTCGCCTGAGGCTGTGCCTGCCTGGGGGATATTTCCCAGATCCATATCGATATCTAAGCCTACCAAAGACTGGTCCTGCTGTGTAACACCCGCTGTTGGCTGCGGGATGGAAGCACCTGGGGCAGTGGATACAGCGCCTTGGGCGGTAAACTGATCTAGCAGGTGACTGTCCGCATGGTCCATATCGATATCGACGTCTGTTGGCTTTTGTTCTGGTTCTATCTTCTCCAGAAGACCACCCTTTTCAATGCATGAGACCTTTGGCTCAGGTACGATTTGCTTCTGCCACGAGCTTTCTACCTCCTTGACAATATCGTCGACCTTGTATTTAGCCTTGTGTTCAACCGGCGCAAGAGGAACGTTGTCTTCATCTGTGGGAATTTCAATACGGCCCTCAAGTCTCCAGAGCTCAGAGCCAGTGTCTGCCGGGTTGGTCGCGGCATCGCGTAGTCGCACCTCGGCGTCCTTGAGTAGAGATGTACGGTTGAATTTTTCCATCCTCCGCGCGTGCCGCTTCTTCAGTTTTTCAATCTCCGCAGTCATATCCGCAACCTTCTTGGCGACACGGTCTGCAAACTCCTCGGCCTTTTCAGGTTCTAGCTTTGTCGCTTGTTTGGCCTCATCTGTCGACTCTCCATTCGCAGGTCCAGCGGGGGCGTCGAAAATGCCTGCAGTTAACGACTCTAGTTCACCCTTTCGGCCCAGGCCCAGAGAAACCGGAGTAATTTGACTGATAGCGTATGGCGATGCCAGAACCTCCTCCATCCATTCATGATGTTGTTGATACCTCATCTTACTCACTTCCCGAGGAGTGAGCAGATCCATGAGATCCCCGGCGGAAACGTCTTCATCCTCTAAAGCAAAGTCGGTCGTAGCTGCACTAACGGCCGTTGACGTAGCACGGTTCCCACGCGGCACCTTTGCTGGGACTGGCCCACTCGGGGGCTGCATACCCGCACCAGGCTGTGGGTAAAACGGTTGTCGACCGGCCATTGCATTCGGATATGTGCCTTGCGGCTGTTGATAGCCCTGTTGGACCGCCATTTGCGGCGGAAGGCCAATTGCGGGCCAGTTGTTGCGGTCATGCAGCATAAAGTCCTTGCGCGCGAGTATACCCTGGCTCTGCAAGTAGCGACGCTGGGCCAACATGCCTTGAATCTGGGGTAAAACAGGAATCCGGTTCGCAGGGATGTGGTCATTCGGAGGCGCCCTGGAGTAGTGTACGATCCATAGCGAAGGATCAGGGGGAGGAAGGCTGGGGTTCGGGACTTTAGACGGTAGGAGACGATATCGTCTGCGGCAGTGGATCGCGACCTGTTCATTTGGTGGGTGGTAACCGCAGCGGTGCAGCCACATTTCCACAACCTTTGCGACTGTGTTAGTGATTACCTTTTGGCGATTTCAGATGCAAACATACGTATCCTCGCGACTCGAAGGTGAAAGCTTGTTCTGCATCCGCCCACACGTAGCCGTCACTGGCGAAGTTGGTCCCCAAATGGTTCAAAGGTTGCCATGTAAGCATTACAGAGCCGTCTGGGGGGCCATCGAGAAAAGTCCAGTGCATCGGTTGCGCTTCACGGACAACCTTGGGTGCAGAGAGGAGGTACTCGACAACGGTATCCGTGGGCAGCATATGTATCGTGGGATAAGGGTTACGCGAGATAAGATGCATATGAGGCAGCTATATATCAACAAAGCATTGGTCAGTGGGTAATTCAACGCCTGATATAGAATTGGTAGAAACAATACCAGCTGCCCAGGGACACGGCTTGCTGGGTCATCCATGGTGACCAGGAAGCGCAATGGCTGAGGAAGGTGATAGAAAATTAATCGCTACAAAGTAGAAAGTTGCCTGCGACAGATGGAATAGAAAATTGATATGAAGGGCGCAGTGACCCGGAGTGGTAGGTGGGAGAGCAGGTGGTGCTTGATGGAGAATGGCCGACCGACCGCAAACGCGACGCGGAAATTTGGAGGTTCCCTGATAAGCCACTGTGGCTGGCAATGCGCCACAGTCTATTGGTGCCTTGCGAATCCGGCATCAACTATTATACTCGCGATGCGATGGCTATTGGACTTGTATTTCTCCACAGCTACAGGGGTCATTCCTTTTTAAAGCTCCAAAGGAGTTCTTCTGAGGCACAGAAGAACCACTTCGTAATATAAGATTGGCAAAGCATACGATGAGCCGCTGCCACGAGAATTGATGACTGTTTTTCACCTGGGCACAGTTGTAAAGGTCCAGAACACCAACTGCATTTTCGGACGCAGGTCCAACAAGCATGTTCCTCCCAGGGCGTCTTCTTCAGAGTGACACAATATCGGTATACTCCGGAGCTCGAGGAGCTCTCATGACCATCTCTCTGTTCCTACACCCAGCCATCCCGGTTTGAAGCATCAGGTACACTCCTCGCTGTTCGTGCATAGGCAAGGGCGTTAATTGTGCTTTAATGTCCCCTGCATTTCCAGCCACTCAAACTCTCCCCTGACATATTTCTGAGTTTCAAGATAAGCACATTCGCTAACATCGCTTAGGAGTTCGGGCGAAGTGAAGCTACTCTGGAGTACGCTTTTCCCAAGCTTTAGAGCGCACAGTGATGATTGGCCTATCCTCCAGTTGCCGGGGAATACCAAGCCTCCTCCGATGATCATCGCTCGCTGTGCAGCTCCTCGCATCCTCGCATCCTTTCCTTTCCATTCGATGAGCTTTCTCAAGCAGACAATCAAATCCGTCCTGGAGCACTGATTCTCCCCTCCTTTCCCCGCCTCTGCAATAATGGCGTCACCCTTGGGTTGGGCTCTGGGCTTCTGGCCTGTCGGGAAATGGCCGATGGGGATTCGCTCTGCAGATCCTACAGTAGACCCAATCTTGGTCATGCTCGCGAGGGAAATCCTCCGGTGAGGTCGCACTTATAAGATGCATGCGGTCGCTCTCGAGGCTTTTCCTCCCGACCGCCAGTTCCTTAATCTCACGGTTCTCCTTGCGATTTCGGTAGCGTCACCATGGGGTTCTTCGGGACGAAGCATGCGCCTGACAGCAGCAATGTCACTCAACCAAGAAATGATGAACATGTTGACGCCACGGACAATCATCCCGTTCTCGGCTTTCACAGCTCGGATCCTGAAAAACAACCCGAGGGCTATGCCAACGAATCTCATACTGCGCTACCTCAAATGCACTCCCCGCGCATAACTATCGACCCCATGCTTGAGGCTCGTGTGGTACGCAAATTGGACTGGCGGGTGCCAACCTTGTTGGGTTTCTTGTGTAAGCTTTACTGTCCATCTATATACCTTCGGTAGATTTGGTGTTCTAACTGTCTTCTGAAGACCTTCTCGCTCTCCTGGATAGGAGCAACATCGGGTTAGTACTCCGCGTTGTCTCATCCAGAATATCCGTTGACTGTCTGCAGGAATGCAAGAATTGCGGGAATGGAGGAGGACCTCGATATTCAAGGAAACCAATACTCATGGCTTCTGACAATATTCTACATATCATACACACTGTTTGAGCCTTTGGCCCTGGTATGGAAACTCATGCCGCCGCATAGATGGGCTGCCATCACTGCCATGACCTGGTGAGTAACGAGCTTTCAAAAGTCAACCACGTGTCTGACTATTCAATAGGGGCATTGCGGCAACTTGTCAGGCAGCTGTTCAGAATTGGGCTGGATTGATGGCCCTACGGTTTCTTCTTGGTGCGGCAGAAGCAGCTTTTGGTCCGGGTTCTCCATACTTGCTGTCTTTCTTCTACAGCCGCCGCGAACTAGGCCTGCGTTGCGGTTTGTTTGTTTCCGCCGCTCCGCTAGCTAACACCTTTGCTGGTGCACTCGCTTATGGAATCACTTCGGGTCATTCCAAGTTGGCCAACTGGAGGCTATTGTTTCTGGTCGAGGGAGTTCCTTCATGCTTGGCAGCATTTCTTGCCTGGTTTTACTTGCCGGACCACCCCTCCTCGGCATGGTTCCTGACTGAGGAAGAGAAAGATGTTGCCCGAGCTCGATCACTCCGCCGTAGCGGCGAGAGTGAACGGGTCGGTGGTGTAAACTGGAAAGAGCTCGGACAGACCTTGCTGGACGTGAAGCCGTGGATAACGGCGGTATGTGCTGCCCTACTCAATCTTTATGATGTCTTGACTAACAGTATATCTAGTTTATGTACTTTAGCTGCAACGTGAGCTTCTCCTCTCTCCCTGTGTTTCTTCCGACCATCTTGGAGGACATGGGATTCGAGTCGATCCACGCCCAGGGCCTGACGGCACCGCCATTCTTTGTCTCCTTCATTTTTAGCATTGCGACAACCTGGCTCGCCGACAAATACCAGCAACGCGGCCTAACAATCATATTTTTCTCACTGGTGGGTGCAGTGGGCTATGTCCTACTCGCTGCTTGCACATCCGTCGCAGTGCGTTATTTCGGGGTTTTCCTAGCGGCTGCAGGGGTATTTCCGTGTATCGCAAACATCCTCCCATGGGTCTTGAGTAAGTCTTCTCTTTCTAGTACATGAACATTGCTAACCCCTCGCAGACAATCAAGGCTCAGACAGTCGACGTGGTATGGGTATCGTCATCCTCAACATCATCGGTCAATGCGGCCCCTTCCTGGGAACGAACGTGTTTCCTGATAGCGACGGCCCACGCTACATTCGCGGCCAGACCATTTGCGCTGCATTCATGGCTTTCAACGCCGTACTCGCTCTGTGTCTGCGGTTTCTCCTAGTCTGGGAGAACAAGCAACTAGACAAGAAATACGCTTCGTATAACGCGTCGACAACCCAACAAAAAGGACAAGCTGTCGGAGAGGAGAATTACGGTGCCAACTTTAGATACGTGCTGTAGCTGTCCATGAGTACTCACGAAGACAAGATCTGATGATTCCGCTAAAACACATGACCACTTGATTTGGTATTATTCCATCTATAGCGATATACACTACATGTTGAGGTCCCAATTCAATCAATCTGAATTCCAATCTTTCCCAAATTCCGTCCACTTTCCAAAAGCTCAAACGCCTCTTTCAGCTCCCTTAGCTTGAAAGCCTTTCCATCAAGCACAGGCTTCAACCCCTTCTCCTCAACAACGCTAACCAACTCCTCCAACTGCTTCCGACTTCCAACCCAAACACCCCTCGCTGTATAAAGATTCAACCAAGTCTCCAACAAACTCGGCACTTTCACCTCCTCCCCTGAACCCTGTCCACCAATAAACCCCACCACCGTAATCTGCCCATCAAGCTTCAGCGCTTCAGCGCTCTGAGCTAGCGTCGTTGGCCCTGCAACCTCAACCACCAAATCAACGCCCACCCCGCCGGTTAATCGCTTAGCTTCTTTCCCCCAGGCTGGTGTTTCGCTATAATTGATTACATGGTCTGCGCCGAGCGCTTTCAGGAGCGGCACTTTTGAATCCGACGATGTCGTAGCTATAACCTTCGCGTTGAAGATCTTGGCAAGTTGGAGAGCGAAAAGCGAGACAGCACCTGCGCGTTTCAATATCAGTCCACGCCTATCCTTATAAGAGAGAGATCCCTCCGAACGAGGGAATCAATACTAACCAGTCCCTTGCGTCAACACCCACGCGCCCTCCCTCACAACCCCACTGCGCCCTCCAAAAAGCGCATTCCACGCCGTAACACCCGCACATGATAATGTCGCCGCCTCAACAAACCCCAGAGTCTCAGGCATTCTCACAAGAGCCTGCTCGTTGAAAACGCCGTATTGCCGAAATACGCCGTCGACGGAGGCCCCGGTGGAATATTTTAGGTCTTCCACTGTTACGGAGCCGGAGATGTGTTGCTGGTTTAGCATCGTTATTACCTTGTCGCCTGGGGCGAAGCGCGTTACGGCCGGTCCGGCTGCGAGGATGACGCCTGCGCCGTCGGAGCCTGGGATTAGGGTTTCTTTGGTGGGCCAGGGGTATTTTCCTTGCGTGATGAGGAGGTCGCGGGGCTAGATTGGGTGAGCTTTAGAAGGGCTTGGTTGGTTTGATTTGGGGGGAGATACTTACGTTGAGGGAGGCTCCGCGGACTAGATTTGGTTAGACGGTGTTGAGGTATCTATATTTATGATGGGGAAGGAAAGTGCTGGCTTACTTTGGACGAGGATGTCATTGTCTCCGAGAGGAGGGATGGGTGCTTCTGTGTACTCTAGGGATGAAGGCCCCTCGAAGCCAGTGATGACCCATTGTTTGGTCGTGGTTGGGAGAATAGACATGGTTGGTGGTATGAGTTGTCCTGGGGTGAAATCCGCTAGCGGAGATAACTATCCTTGTTTATATGTGGGGAGATATAGTATTTATACTCTAGACAATGTTGAGGTTGTATTGTGACGGCTTGGTCTGATTATAAATAGCTATAGAGGTGTTTCATCAGCTTCGAGGCATGCTTATAAAAGGGCTCGGAGACTTTTTTAAATACATACACGGATAGTTAGCTAATTTAGTTAGCGTGTACGAGAAGTGGTGGAAGGCATAGCTTCATGAGGTTTCCTTCCACGTAGTCTAACCTGAGTGCTATTCAGTCTTATATAGTTGGAGTAGTTCGGAAGGTATTCTAGACATTGGATTTGGCTGTCAGGATCACATTAGGGCTACGCTTACTTGGCCGAGATAAGATGATTGTTAGCGGGATTTACTTAGTGTGGCATATTGATATAGCTAGACTTCAGGATGGCTTGATTCATGAGTTACTAGATCTTTTGGACAATGCTGAGTGAGTCTTGCAAACTGTGGGGTATGTATATCAATCTTCCAGTGCCGCAGTTCTCGCACTTTATACGGGAACTCGCCCCGGCTGATTTTGGCTTATTTGCAACTACTCAATGTTTGTGCATAAGCTTGAGGCTGTCGATGCAACTGATAACTGTTAAGGGGTTGAAAATTCGTACTTGAGCTGTGAAAAGGTCCAGTCGTGGAAGGTCATAGTGTGAAGTCTGAGAGAAGGTTTGTGGACTATGTTATGAAGCTGGTGGGAAAACAATTTCGTGGTTATGTTTGAGAGGCATCTCACTTCGCATCCAGACTTGGTTTTTGAAATTCAATGAAGAGGTGGAGTTGACGCCGTGTCAGAGGGGTTGGTTCGATATACTGACCTTGTTGGCGGGTTATGCATATTTCTCAGTGAGGGAGCGGTTTTGGGACAGAAGTTGCTGTGAAGTATGCACCGCATTTCCTGGATAAGTATAGAGGGGATATAATAATAAAACTCCAGCATAATGCTGCTTTCTATGAAGAAATAAACCTCTCGTGCTTTGCTTTTGCTCTGAAACACGGGCAGCTGAACTGCGTTACAAAAACGTCACCCGACGCGGTCCCCACATTCCCACGCTTCTTCAACCTCTTGGCTCCTTCTGGTCTACATTCTTTTATGACATCGATGGCTCTATATTGAACATAAATAGCCTCAAGCATTCGGTTTTCGAGACTTTTGTATATGCTAACTCGTGAGTGGACTCCAAGCAAGATGGCGCGATCTGGTGACGACACCCATCTTTATGGGATTGTCGACATGGGAAGGTAAGTTCAACTAAGTCACTTGCTTCTTTGATAGACACTGTCAGAATGTAATTATTAACAACCCATTATAGCAACGGGATCCGCTTCTCTATAACCGATACATCCCCGCCAACAGCTCGACTCATGCCCACAATTTACCAAGACCGTGCGGGCATCTCTCTATACGATGCCCAGTTTTCTAGAGATGTCGAGACAGGCATTGCTAGTCGTGGCCCAATCCCAGCAGAGATCATTGGACAGGTCGTTGATCGCTTAGTTCGGTTCCAGGGCGTCTGCGCGGACTTTCAGGTCCCGCCTGAGAACATCTATGTACTAGCAACCGAAGCTACGCGTACTGCACCGAACTCCGAAGAGTTCAGAGCTCGTATCAAGGAGCGGACTGGATGGGAGGTGCGCCTCTTGTCGAAGGGAGAGGAAGGAAGAGTTGGTGCGCTGGGAATTGCTAGCAGCTCGAGGGCTGTTGCAGGGTTGGCGATGGATCTTGGGGGTGGAAGTACGCAGATTACGTGGGTTGTTGCAAAGGATGGGGTTGTTGACACTTGCCCGAAGGGTTCGTTTAGTTTTCCTTATGGCGCTGCGGCGTTAATGGGGAGGTTAGAAGCAGCGAAGAAGGCTGGAGGCAAGGCAGAGGAGCAGCTGAAGAACGAGATGAGGGGGGCTTTTCAAAAGGCTTACTCTGAGCTTGACATTCCAGAGTCCTTGCTGGAGAAGAACAGAAAGGAGGGAAGGTTCGATCTTTATCTTTGTGGTGGTGGGTTCAGGGGATGGGGATACGTCTTGATGAAGCAGGCCGAGATCAGTCCGTACCCGATTCCGATTATCAACGGCTTCAGGGCGAGCAGAGAGGAGTTTCACGATACTGCTGCCGTTATGAAACAGGCGTCATCTGACAGAATCTTCGGCGTGTCTGAACGGCGTGCGTCACAGATCCCGGCAGTTGCTACACTAATCAATGTGCTCATGGATGCTTTGCCCGACATTACGCACATACAATTCTGTCAAGGAGGAGTCCGCGAGGGCTTCTTATTTGACAAGCTGCCGCAAGAGGTCCGCGCTCAAGATCCTCTGATTGCTGCAACTATGCAGTATGCGCCTCCATCACCAGACGAGATCAGAAGACTCTTACAATCAGCACTGCCGGAGCAGGCATCCCCGATCGACCTTACCCGGACACCTCCCTCCATATCCCCACATTTTGTTGCTGCCCTCGCCAATATGCTCTTTGCCCACTCTCGCGTGCCACGAGAGTCTCGTACTGCGGCTGCTCTACATTGCACAACGACCGGACTCTTGGCTTCCACCAACACGGTGTCCCACACCGAGCGTGTGTTGATAGCACTTATACTGGCGGAGCGTTGGTCCGGAGATCTTGCACCGACCGAAGAGGCCCATCAGCAGAATCTGAGGAGCTGTGTCACCGCACAAGAAGCATGGTGGTGCCAATACCTTGGCCGGGTAGCGGCGTTGGTCGGGGATGTATATCCGGCTGGTCGAACGTCAGAGACGCATTGGCGTGTTCGGCTAACCACGGAGTGGGATCATGTCGTCAAGAAAAAGGAAAGACGCGATTTGCTACGACTCAAAATACAGTGGAATCGAGAGTCGGCGGCGACATCGGGGGTCACAGAGCAATGGCTGCGAGATCGGGTGGAGAAGATTGAAAGAGCTGGCAAGAAAAAGAACTGGCCCCGGGCGTATGGGGTCCGGTTGGATGTAGTAGTGAGCTAGTCCAGAGTTGTTAGTAACAGCTTATAGACGATGACTTCAAGATTTACTCACCGGTCGGAAATACTTTAGCTGTCAAGTCAGGTGAATTGACGCTATATAAGCTTACCCCTCCTACCCCGCCATCCTCTCTTTTCTTCCTCTCTCAACCATCCGCTCTTCTAATCACCTTCATCGATTATCAATCTCAACAAGTCCTCCTCTCTCATTATGAATGGAGAGTCGTGGAATTGGCTAACCATTGTATAGGTTTACGTATACCGTACAATGTAAACACACCTCGTCGACCCTCTGGGTCACTGGAAGCCATGCAATGCCTTTGGCTGGGCTATGATTCAATGATCAAGGTATCTCAGGTAAAGTCTGGGCGTGGGCCGGTGTTCGTTCCTATCCTTAGCAGGTCTCTCCCAGCTGTGTTCCAGCTGTGCAGAAACCTGCCAAAGGCTCTGAGTTCGTTCTGAGAATATACGGTCAAAACTTGATCTGGATAATACCAGCGAAAGGATCATGCCTTCCCTTCTCTCTGTTGGTGGAACGGCTAACAGTTTATAGTCACCCACTTGAATCAACATGTCTCCCCCAGCTGCTATCTTCGAGTCCGCCGCCGCCCCTACCGGCATCAAGGGCAAAGTTGTGGTCCCGGAGACTGCCAATGCTACTGTCGATGGTGCTTCGCAGACCAAGCTGCTTGACACCTTTGGCGGCAAATGGGACCAGTTCAAGTTCGCTCCTATCCGTGAGAGCCAGGTCTCTCGTGCCATGACCCGCCGCTACTTCCAGGACCTTGACCGGTATGCGGAGAGCGATGTTGTCATTGTGGGAGCTGGCTCCTGCGGTCTGAGCACTGCCTACGTCCTGGCCAAAGCTCGCCCCGATTTGAAGATTGCTATCATCGAGGCATCTGTCTCTCCAGGTTAGTATACAATCATCAGTGAGACCACCGTATGCTCACAAAATCCAGGTGGTGGTGCTTGGTTGGGTGGTCAGCTTTTCTCCGCGATGGTCATGCGTCGTCCTGCTGAACTCTTCCTGAACGAGCTGGGTGTGCCTTATGAGGAGGACCCCGACATGCCCAACTATGTCGTGGTCAAGCACGCTTCCCTCTTTACATCCACCCTTCTCTCGAAGGTTCTTGCATTCCCCAACGTCAAGCTCTTCAATGCGACCTGCGTTGAGGACCTGGTAACCCGCCCTGGTCCCAGCGGTAGCGCACAAGAAGTCCAGATTGCCGGTGTTGTCACCAACTGGACTCTCGTCACCCTCCATCATGATGACCACTCCTGCATGGACCCCAACACCATCAACGCCCCTGTGATCATTAGTACCACCGGTCACGACGGCCCGTTCGGCGCCTTCTGTGCCAAGCGTCTCGTCTCCATGACCACCATCGACAAGCTCGGCGGCATGCGCGGTCTCGATATGAACTCTGCTGAAGACGCCATCGTCAAGAACACCCGTGAGGTCGCCAAGGGTCTCATCATCGGTGGTATGGAGCTGTCGGAGATTGACGGTTTCAACCGCATGGGACCTACCTTTGGTGCTATGGTTCTCAGTGGTGTCAAGGCCGCTGAGGAAGCTCTTAAGGTCTTTGATGAGCGCAAGCGCGAGTGCGCCGAGTAGATCAGTTAGATCTCTCGATATTAGTCCCAGTCGCTCTTTCACTACCGGGACATTGAATGACGGATTTGCTTTAGTTTACAGCAAACCAAATTGAATGAACGATTTACATGTCATAATTTGCAGTACATGTGTAGGTTGCAACGTAGCTTGGCTTCGGACAAGATTCAGATAAACTCCTTGCTTATGGCATAAACTTTTCGGCGCAGCGTGAACTAGGTGTTGATAAAATATATGTAGTGCTTGTAGAAAGGAAGAAACAGTCGCCTCGTGAGAGAGATCAAGTCTAGTCTGTAAGCAGCCTTTCTTCAAGTTCTTACATGTGTAGCCGTTACTTAAACTGAGGATAATCTGCTGTTGTTCCTGGGTGGTAACCAAGCTTGAGCGTGTTGACAGACCAGACGTATGACGCCGTGCCGCTTTTGCCCTCCGCAATTTTGCTTGCAACTTTCACCTCTCTTTTCTCTCAGATCGCATCCAGCACATCCCCTCCCAAACATCGCCCTCTAACATGCATACCTAACTTTGGTTCCTTCTCCATATTTCTGGCTATCATTCGAACCCGAAAGATCCTGTTTCACGCAGTCAAACCCGACCGCAAAACCAGCGACCACCCACCATGAACAACGACCAATTCCGCCGTCTCCTCATCAACAACTCAACCTCAAAACCCAAAGGCACGAGCCCGACCGGCCACCCTTCTTCAACTTCACCAGGGAGCAATGGCACAAATACGCGTGGTCAATCACCAGGCGGCCCCGGCAGTAATGGACCAGGCCACGCCCTCGGCTCGCGAATGCGCTCGAGTATCCCCATGACACCGTACGTTTCCGCTTCATCAGCTTTCCCTTCTCGCATCTGCTATTGTATATGGTTTCCTTTCAGCTGACATGCGATGTTTGAATCTACAGACGCACCCTCACAGCCCCTAATTTCGCTCGGCAACTGGCCGACCACCACGCGGCCTCGAACCCGCCGCCGAATAAGAAGTTCAAGTCCTCTGCCGCGCCGAAAGGCACGAAACTCCCTGCTGGCTATGAGGATCGCGCTGCGCGATTACGAGAGGCTGAAGCCGAGGCGGAGAATGAGGCTCAGGCTAAGAATGCGGCGCAACTTAAGGTGCTTGAGGAGAGGTTTAAGAAGGGCGTTATTACTGAGGAGGTTTTCTTGAGGGGGAGGAGAGAGTTGGGTGTTGGTGGAGATCTGGGCAGTACGCATATGGTCAAGGGGTTGGATTGGGATTTGTTAAAGAGGGTTAGGGCGGGGGAGGATCTGGGGAGTGTTGAGGAGGGGAGCATGGAAGACGGGAAGGAGGAGGCGACTCCGAGAGAGGGCGAGGATGAGGGTGATGACAAGGTGATGGATGTGGATGAAGAGTTTGATAAGGTGCTTGATGAGAAAGGGGATGCCGTCCTGCCTTCTGCGCCGAAGGAGAAGGAGAAGAAGAAGGGGAGCATGGCTCCGCCACCGGCGCCTGTGCAGAGGAAGACACGCGATGAGATTCTGAAGGAGTTGAAGGCGAGTAGGGCGGCGGCTGCAGCTGCCGAAGCTGCACCTGAGCCGGCCCTCGGTGCGCGGTTTAAGAAGTTCGGTGACTCTAAAGTTGAGAAGAAGCGGTTTATCGAACAGGACGAAAGTGGCCGTCGACGAGAGGTCCTGTTGATTACAGATGCAGAGGGAAAGACGAAGAGAAAGACGAGATGGCTGGACAAGCCCGGGACGACTGCACCTACAGCCCCTTCGGCACCTACAAAACAAGCAAAGCCGCTTGGAATGGAAGTGCCTGCCGAGATTGCAGCCAGAATCAAAGCATCTCAGGCCGTAGAGGAAGAGGACGACGATATCTTTGCCGGCGTAGGAGCTGACTACGACCCCTTGGGTGATGCCGGGTCCGATGAGGATTCTTCTGACTCAGAAGAGGAAGGCGAGGTGGCAACAAAAGCACCAAAGCAGGCACCTGCCCAAGAGGCAACAGACGCATCGGCCAAACCTCGGAACTACTTTGGAACGCCTGCTACAGAAGAGAAGGTAGAGGACCGGTCAAACCCACTAGCCAAAGATCCTACTCTGCTTGCCGCCTTCAAACGAGCTGCAGCGCTTCGACAGGCTTCGTCGGAAGATGTCCCCGAAGGTGACGATGAGTCTGTCGATAGAGAAACGCTTCTCCACCGGAAGAAGTTTCTGGAAGAAGCGCGCCGACGAGAGGCACTCGATGCAGCGGATATGGACTACGGGTTTGGAGGCAGCCGTAATGAGGACGACGAAGACGACGAGGCCGTGCTGCTCCAGCAAGAAAGGGGAGGAACGAAGAGGAAGCGCGGCCCGAAAAAGAAAAAGGGGGATAAGGATAGCGCCTCGGATGTGCTGCGTGTGCTTGAGGGGCGGAAGAAAGATTGAGGCTTTTACAAGCCCAACCTCAGCTTACAGAGTACGTTCAAAATGAAGCCTAGAACTGCCTTGCTCAGATCATCTCGTTCTAGTGCCTCGTGGAGTCGCCTTAAGCTCTCACTAAAGCTCTAGCTCGTTCCCACGAATCAAACAAATCACGGGCATACGCAAGCCCTACGTGGACCTTATGGACCTACCCCATCTGTCCGAAAAGCCGAGTCGCACCGAGAGACACCCGCTGTCAAAGCGCAGCCATCAATCATAGTATCTGATTCTTAGCAGAGAAGGCAGAGCCTGCAGCAGCGCTGAGGAGTTTTCCAATGGTAGAGCCAGCCTGTGCCAGCGGTACCTGGCATCCATGATCCAGACATATCCACACGTCCGCAGCCACGTCAATAAAAATCGGTGGATGAGACGGAGCCAGCCATGAAGGCAATTCTAGACTCTCTGATCGCCGTTGGCTAGGTCTCGTCTCCCGTGAACCTTCCTCAACGGGGGGGTAGCTTCATGGTTCTTAGTAACAGTCTCATCAGTTCTACCTCAAACAACTATGGTTGACCCAAACCTCGGACAGAAACCCTTTATCCTAGCGGCCCTATCTCCAGTTTCAGACCAGTTACAGGCCGCCGGCACTTGCAGGCGCCCACAACCGAAAGGACTTTGTGCATGAGTAAGTGAGAACCACACCAGCAAGCTCGGATCGAATAAAGATGGCCGAGAAAGCGCGGACCACGTCACGATGCAGGAACAAACAAGAGTGATCTGATGTGGCTGCGTTAGTGCGTTTCAGATGGCGATTGATTGGAGCTGCTTGCGTGGTCTGGCCGGATGGCTTTCTGGCTGGGGCCTGACAAAGGCGCTTAGAGTTATTCATAGTATCCGTATGGAGTAGTCTAAATGAGCCTGGTATTGTTAGATGGCTTTGAGATGGATGAGACGAGAATTGTTTCCTCAAAATGGGATGACATGAATAGTTCTCTCTATTGAATATTGAGAAAGTGTAGTTAGTCAGTGTGTTGTGCAGTGGAACAAGAGAGAGCAAAAAGTGGGCCAGCTGTTGAATCTCAGAAATCCAATGGCTAGCGCGCTTGGCAGCTCCATCTGCCATTCTGATCAAAGAATTGTATTCCAGGTCTGTCTTCAACGTTGCATTATTATAATTTATTATCAATTCTGTCCACAATAATGGAGGAAATAATGATTGATACCCACAATTCCTACCCTCTGTTTCATATCCATTATTCAGACCTCTTCAAAGTTCCATTATCAACCCATCAAATGACAGCCGCGAACACACCCCCACAGCTTACGTCCCATGGCGCTGGCTGGCCCATCCAACGCCCACTTCACCTGTTTGTGGCTCAATGGAGAACCCCGTAGCAAAAGTACCGACAAAAGAAAACAGAGACAGGTCAGACTGTGCTGGAACAGACAGACCGTTGTGCGTCTCGCCCTGGTGGGGCCATCTCGTCTATACATCGTTTTTATACCCGTTCCCTCCCACCTGTTTTCTCTCCTTCTTCTCTCTCTTGCTCTACACACTCATTCCTTCTTTGAACCCTCCTTCTTGCCTTTTGGTTTAGATCCCATTGTCCTGTGCCGTGCACGGTCAATAGTCATTCCTTATCCCTTATCCTAAAGGGCATCACATTCATTCTCTTGTCTCCGGACTAGAACAGTTAGAGAACCGGTTTCTCACCACCATCTTTCCACTTTCGAAGAAAACAACTTCACACAAAAAGCCAAAAACTACAATCAAAATGGTCTCCTTCAAAGCCCTCACCACCGCGGCCCTCCTCGCCACCTCCGCCCTCGCCGCCCCCCACGGCCACATCCACGACCATATGCATAGGCGCGAAAACACCCGGACTACCACCACCACCACCTCCTCCAAGCGCGGCGCCGCCTACAACGACGCCTCCCTAGTCTCCTCCCTCTCCTCCGTCTCCTGGGCCTACGACTGGAACATGTACACCATGGGCGACCTGCCCTCCCACGTCGAATTCGTCCCCATGCTCTGGGGCTCGAAGATGTTCACGGGCTGGTTCGCCGCCATCCAAACCCTCCTCAACTCCGGCAGCGAGTACATCCTCGGCTTCAACGAGCCAGACATGGCCTCGCAAGCATCCATGTCCTCCACCGACGCCGCGCGGTACTACAAGGAGTTCATCACGCCTCTCTCGGGGCAGGCGAAGCTCGTCTCCCCCGCCGTGACCAACGGTGTCGGCGCAGACATGGGTCTCGACTGGATGCGGAACTTCCTGAACTCGTGCACGGACTGCGGCGTCACCGCGCTCGCGGTCCACTGGTATGGAGATTCCGCGGAGGACTTCAAGACCTTCGTGGGCAAGGCTGTTGATCTGGCGACGGAGTTCAACCTTGAGGGCGGCACTTGGGTTACGGAGTTTGCCCTTAACTCGGATCTCTCTGGGACCGGGGACACTTCCACCTCGAGTGATTTCTTGGGTGAGGTGTTGCCTTGGTTGGATGAGCAGAGCGGTGTTGCGCGCTATGCTTACTTTATGTGTGCGGATGGGTATTTGTTGAGTGGGAAGGAGCTGAGTCTTAGTGGGAAGACTTATTCTGCTTAAATGAGTTGATTCTCGTTTTACTTTACTTTGCTTCTTTTTCTTTCTTTTCTTCATTTGGGGACGGTTAAGGATGGGATTGGGGTTTACCGTTTGAGGGTTGGCACGGTTGGATCTGGGGAGTTTTGATCTTTATGATATCTTGTTGTATATCTTTCTTTCACACACATTGGAGGGTTCACCCACCTTCTATCACGAACATAAAAGTTATGAAGCAGATGCAAGAAAAAAAGCAATAAAATTTAGTCTTTCGTTCCATTACATTGAGTGTACCCCGTAAATGTCTAGACTCGCCTGAGAATTGGAGACTACCTCATTGTCCTTCACATGTGTAAAATGTACCTGAAAAGTAGTCCTCAACCCGTGGATCGTTTGATTAGAGAAACACCAATGGGGAAATGTGTACTGATAATCAGCGAGTGATGAGGAGGGACGTTGGGATATTCCATGGATCGAGTAAGATATTGTTCTGGGGTTGGCTGGAGTACTCAAGCGTCCCGTGGTTCAGCGTTGAATCTATTAATCCTTCGACTTCAAATCTAGCACACAGAGCAAGAGTTCCCAATGTAACGTCTGGGCAGGAGGACAACGGGTAGATTATTCATAAATCGTATCTAATTTATTAATATTTCGCGAAACCAGGTCTCCGTTGCGCATGGTCAAGTGGGCTCTCTCGCTTCGGGTTCGGGTTCACCTGCCTCGCCCATCTCGGTGTCCTTGTCCAGGTCCTGGCCTTGGTCTCCATTCTGCTGGTCTAGACCCTGCTCTGCTTTTATCTCTGCCTCAGCGCCAAGACCGATGTCAGCGTCAGATTCCTCACTGTCCACTGCCTCCTCCCAAACCCTGACCGTCCCATCCGCTCCACAACTGACCAGGTACCGCCCCTGACTCGTCGCGCAAGTGTCTACGCCAAGCACCACCCCCGAATGACCCTCGATTCTTTGGAGAGTCTTCTTGTTCACGACATCCCAGCACAGCACAGTCCCATCCTCGCTACCGCTAACCACAAACGCGTAACCCGGTGACCGCGGCGTCACCAGTCCGTAGACACCGAATGCTCCGGAGAGACTGTATTTCCGATTTGTGTGGCCCTGGTAGGTTTTGATACATCGGCCTTGAACGTAATCCCACAGTCGCACACAGTCGTCTAGCGTCCAGACCAGTACGTATTTGCCGTTTGGAGAGAACTTCACTGCCGAGACGGGCGGGTTGTCTTCGTGGACGAGCGTACGGAGGCACTGGCCTGTTGATGTATCCCATATACGAACCAGTCCGTCTGTTGCGCATGATGCAATAAGTGTGCCATCCCAAACGACGTCGATGCCGCTGACAGGGTCCGAGTGTGCGGGGAGAGACTTCATGACGCGGGCGGAGCGGACGTCCCAGAGGAAAACGGCTTCGTCGTAGGAACCGCTGACGAGCATGTTGCCTTTCGGTGAGAATGCGATCGCGTAGACGTAATTGTGGTGGCCGATGAAGGGGGTTGGGTGTGCTTTGCCCTATATAGTATAAGCCTATCGCCGCGCGAAAAAGACACAGACCGAGACAAACCGTAAGAACATTCCACAGCCGTATTGTCTTATCGTCCGACCCCGACGCAATAGTCGCGCCATCCGGACTCCACGATATCGTTGAGATACCCGCCAGATGTCCCTCAAAGGTTTGTATCAGCTTCCCCGTCGAGGCATCCCACACCTTAACCGCACCATCCGCGCCTGCAATGCAGATACCAGCAATCAGCACAGTCCAATCGTCAGACAAGAACAAAACAAACCTCCACTAGCAATCATGCCCGCGTCCGGCGAAAACCGCACAGCCGAAACCCCCCTCAAATGCCCCCTCAGCAAAAACCTCAACCGGTATTCCACCTTCTCAGGTTTCGGCGGCGGCGGCGGCGGCACAGGGGTCAGCGAGCGATCCGAGTAAGCCTCTATATCTCCGTTCGCATTCTCCATCCCGTCACCGTCACCGCCACCACCCTCCCCATCCTCAGGTCCAGGGGCCCCAATCGCTTCAGAATTGTCTCCATCCTCCTCCTCGTCGATCTCACCATCACCGCCCTCATCCTCCATTTCATCATCGGACCGCTCCCACGGCGACTCTTCCCTCCCACCTCTCCTCCTATTCCTATTCTTATTCCTCTCCCGCCAATACACATCCGCATCCATCGCCAACTCATCCGGGCTCTCACTCGAGCTGAAACTTCTAGATCGCGGATACGGCCGTTTCGGTGGGTACGCAGTAAGGCTTACGCGACGGCGCTCCTGGTCGAGATCTGAGCCTGCGCCGGCGAGTTCATCGGAGGAGGTTTCGATGGGGGAGGAGATGGGGGGTGGGGATTGGCTGGGGGAGAGGCGGCGGCGTTTGGAAGGGTGTGTGTCCATTGTTGGGGATTGTTGTGTGGTGGGGTGTTTATTCATGTCATGGTATGAAGTGTAATGTTTGGGCTGTTCTTTCCCTTTTATTGCGCGCGTGCTGTGCCTGTCTGCTGGGCAAAATAATTGAGATTCCGCGGTGGAGATGGGATGAGAGTGGAAGGCGGTGAAGTGTGAGCTTAATTTGTATGCCTTACTATATAGACTAGCGCACTAACTCAGATGGAGCTAGGCTCCTTTAGGCGATCTATGAACTATACCACCCTATTATTACCTAGGCAGCAAGCCTTGAAGAGAGTATTACAATGCTTATTCAAGGACTTTTCACGGCTCTAACTTACTTCAGAGTACCCCGAGTTCTGACCCAACGCAACTAAAATGGCGTGTCGTGTGTGCCAGATAATTTTAGTGCTGTTAAGAATCCCGAGACCAGCCATTCGTTGACAATATATATGGAGGAACATGATGCAGCAGTAAAACTGCATAACCGTAGAAATGTTATGGCAATTAATGCCTGTGAGAGCAGGAAACTAAGTCTGGGAATGACCAGGAAGAAGGCTAGTCTCATAGTTCTGAGCTCCCTGAAGATAATGGATCTGCATACTTTGAATTGTGCAAGTATATATTATTGGCACTTTTGATTGAACTAATCTCTAATCGAAATAAGCCCCGGTATTTTCGCAACAATAGCTAGACATACATAGTGCCATAGTTAGCTAATGTCCCCTCTGGTATGAAATTCGTGACCCGGGTATTCCCATTGGTTGAAAGTCCTAGCCACTCCACTTCTCTTCTCTACTCACACGTCCCCTCCTCCGTAGAGAAACCATTTGGTTCTTTTGGCTTGTAACCTGCAAATGAGTGCATTCCCTCAAACGACACTCGCTTCACGGCGTCGGAGGATTGCCAAGGCTTGCGACTTTTGTCGCGAGCAGCGGGTGCGATGCGAAGCAACCACTCCGTGTCCCCCGTGTGTGGCCAACAATATTGTCTGCCGTCGATCTCGCCCAGTGCATACTCCTCAGAAAGCTTCTCAGAAGAGGAGTAGTCTTCGGACCGGTCACAACGCTCGCGAACAGTCGGCAGACAGGCTCTTGGTAGAGAGAACTCCAGTGAGCGAGCCTCAGCTTGCGGAACCTCTCCCTCCATCTCCGCCATCGCCATCGCCGTCTGCAAATCTGGCGTGGACATCACACAAAACGGACTCGACTCTCGGCTTTATTGCCCGCATCAATGCCTTTTGCGGCGGAGTATCGCAGTTGTCCCCCAGCAGCGATCCCTCTCTAGATCAGATACCCCCTTTGCCATCTACCGTCCTGCAACAGCCACAGGGTGCAGATTGCGACTTATCTTCCTCTCAAATCAACCAGCTGATGCGAATCTTCTGGTCTCGCCTTCGACCGTTGATGCCGATTGTGGACTGGAAGGATTTGACCCCCTCTTCCCGACCAACGCCTTTGCAAGATGCTGTCACGGCACTCTCTTTGCATTATGTTTTCCATTCCCAACTTCACTCTAGACTCGTCGGTCTCAACTGGCCACAGTTTCAGCGCAGGCAGTCAGCGGTTGGAATGCCTTACTTTCAACGCTGTCTCTCGGCTGTCACTCAGCTTGCGACGTTTGCTGGGCCTTCTTTATCCGTTATCCAGTGCTACTGCTATCTGACTTCATATCTTCTCGATGCGGGACATCACCAAGCAGCTTATAACATGGTTGGACTGGGCCTTCGTATTGCTCAATCACTCAACTACTTGGACGCACGGCACCGAGCGCAAGAGGTATGCCAGCTCTTCCGACGCCTCTGGTGGACATTAATATGTCTCGATTTTCGCTGCTCGCGGCATGTAGGAAAGCCAGTTACTGTTCACATAGAAGACCTGATGTGGCTCATGCCTAACAGAGAGCCACACGATGTACACCTTTCTAATGGTCTTCTATATCATACAAAATCTATCCGCCTGACGGCTGCTGCCTTGACCGTGAGCGAGGCCATGGGCCACCGCTCTGTGCTGGATGGGGCGGTTGAACCAGCACACCTCGAAAGACGAGCAAGGTCCTTGTCGGACAATCTATACCACCTCCAGAAATGGTGTAACGAGTTGTCTCAAGAAAACTCATTTCGAGGCTTATTCTTCGAGGTACATGATCTATCACTTGATACCCAGAATATACTCGATTGCGAAGGTCAATCTGCGGAACAATCCTCGACGGCCACCCTCTTGAGCACACTACTCCTCCTTCAATACCACAATGTCATAATCAGCCTCCACCGCGTCTTCATCCAGTTTCCCACCTACCCCTTCGTTCCAAAGTCACACCCAAAAGCCGACGCCCACGCCACAACAGCACTCAATCACGCCTTGACAATGATTAGAATTACACACCATCGGATGGGAATACACGATATTCTGCACGGCATCTCAGAGATCTATCAATACCAGTGGAACGCAGTACTGACTATCGTTGGGTTTACGCTCGCATATCCTTACTGCCACCGGTGCGCCATAGCAAGGGGATACCTGGACCTCGCCCTCGAAATTTTTGATTCCGCTGGGAGTGAAAACACCACCGCAGCAAGAGCAGCCGCTCTGATCCGACATCTCTGCACAAAGGTCGACAAGCTGATTCAGATTCTTGGTCCCTATCAGCCTACGCCTGCTCCTACGGCCGAGAGCCAAACACTGCATGACGTTTTGATGGACACTGCGAGTCAGGTTGCTGGAACTGGGATATCTTCACTTCCAGATGTACAAGAGGAGGCACAATGGTCTTGGGCAGATTTGATCGATTGGGATTCCTGGACGAGTTACTGTGACGGTGTAAGCGAAGCGTTTATGGATATACTAGATCTCACGCCGCCACAGAGCTTATAAAGAGTATCAACAATCTACGGGCATTGAAATAATTATGTTGATATCTACATCCATTGACGACCTACATAAGCTAGTGGTATCTTCTAGCAGCTATGCCCAGATTGGCCTCACATATAAAGCAAGATCTACTGCCCAACCTTGATAACAATCTTCCCAAAATGCGAGCCAGCCTCCATGTACTTGAACGCCTCCTTCGCCTCCCCAAACCCAAAGGTCTTGCAGACCACCGGATGAATACACTTCTCTTCCGCAGACCTTGCCATCTCCTCAAACCTATTGATAGGACCATTCAAAAACCCCTTGAGAGTAAGGCACCGGCTGATGGCAAGCACGTTCACGTTCTGCTGCTCGCCAGCAGCCTGGGTCTTACCAGAAGTATACCTATTACAGTTAATCAGACCACCATAGGCAGCACAAGCGAAACTCTTCCCAAGTGTCTGCGAGCCACCCGTCTCAAGTATGATTTCGCGCCGTGACCGTCAGTCACCTCCATCACGTACTTCTCTCAGTCCGGTCGTTCTTTATAGTTGACGCCGAAATTAGCACCGAGTTCCTTTGCACGGGCTAGCTTGTCGTTGGACGAGGAGATACTAATCACTATTAAATCTCTTAGCATCCTATCCTAACAAATATCACCCCCTACCGTGTGGGTGAGCGCCAAAGGCAAATTGAAACACCTTGCGCCCCCAGCGCCTTCCCCAACAACAACCCGGCAACACTCACGCCCTTGGTCTCCTGAATACTTCCCCCGCCCCAGCTTGCTCGAGCGGATTAGACCCCGTAATCGCCATGCAAGCCGTGACGCTAGCGATCGGCAGCGTGCATGCCTCCTCATGACTCATCCTCTCTGGGGCTCTCACCAGCGGCCCTTCCCTGAAGACTTGGTGCGTCGCCAGCACACCCTGTTCCGGGAGTCCCAGGCTCGTCTTCAGCACCGCCTCATTTAACTGCCCGGTTTTATGTTCGGGCACAAAGGTGGAGACAACCCCGCCTGGTCTCTGGCTTTCCATTTTGAGACCCCGGCGCCGGACTTTACCTTCCGTGTCGCGGTAGTTGAGAGACACCGCATTGATTTTCGCGAGGACCTCTCCTGGTCCTGGAGATGGCATAGGCATCTTGACCTTCTACAGGCCGTCGAAGCCATCAAAGTGGAAGATGTACTTTTCGAGTGTACTTTTTAACAGAGTTGGTCATTGTGTTCAGTTCTTAGAAGCGTATAGTTCTGCTCGTCGATCGTGGAAGTGCACCGTGCAGAAGCTTATGTAAAGCTCCATTCCAAGGTTACAGATCCTGCTGGACCGCATTAATGTCAAGCGCAAGATGTTTCCAGAAGTTCCGATTCACCGGACCAGGTAGGTTGGTAGCCATTGCATCATATTCATGAACCCTTCTCCAAACCAGCCTTGCCATCTAATGCAGTAGGTGTGTATTGGGGCTGGCGTTGGAGTTGTTTGCCTTTTCTATTGGTCAAAAATACTCCGCCGGTGCTGATTGATTTTCTCGGACACAAGTATTTTGCCCCGGAGATTCCTATTGGCTGATCACTTCAAAGGCCCCTGCAGCCCTGCCAGTGCCCTTACTCCCAAGACATATCATGGTTCTAGGACTATCCCGAGTTTAGCCTTTCGGCGTCTTTGCCTAATGCCGTGTCGCTCATAAATTGGAATGCTATAGTAAAGTGAGTAGTGCACTTCAAGGCTTGAAGGCGTGAAGGGTAGAACGGTAGAAGTTAGGGCTAGTGGCGCTGTTTCAGTGCGTATATCCTCTGCGGAAAGCAGTGCGATGGCCCGGGAAGGGGTGCTCTTTTCTATGTAGAATCGTGCTTTCCTGATCGCATCTTCTGTGAGCAGGCGCATGAGCCGCCCTGAATACTCTATCCTATCCTTACCCCGTCCTACTGCAGCCGTGATTTCCTTTCCCGGCAGATCTCCTTCTCCTACACAAGGAAGGCGCGATGGGCTGACCCATTGATCGCTCTTTCCTTTCCCAGGTCCCGACGTAGGTCGTACTTTCCTCGTCTGATAGCTTGTTGATGAGGAAGGTGCGATGGTCTTGGAGCTGATCGTTCCTTCCTCTTCTAAGATCGCACCTTCCGTTCGTGGATTTCCCTTGTACAGGGAAGGCGCGATGGGCAGACTGTGCCTTCTTTTTCTAGCGGTTCTGTCAATGAAGAAAGTGCGATGGACGGTACGGAGTTGCCTTTTCCTGCTTTGAGTCCAATCGTGCCTTCCTCCTTGACGATTTTATATTGATGAAGTAGGTACGATGCAGTCGATATAAGACTGCTTACTCCCTGGATTTCGTTACCTCCGCCATGAGAGAATTGCAATGGGTACCAGTACAGCTTGCCACGGATTCATGTTAGCGGACATTGTGGTACGGTCTCGGATGGAGTATCGACTGCGGAGCAAGCTCGCTCGTCGTCAAGGTGATTCCACGTTGACAGGCAGCTAATTCTGGCCTACGGGGCGCTCTAAAACTCTTGTTTCCGTCGAAGAAAGGTTGCACAGGAGGCTCTGCCTTTTTTCGCTCACGCGTACAGCTCTGCATGAACGATATGCAAGTCTCACTAGCTTCGCAGATAGTCTTTTATACCATTTGAGCATGGCTCAGGAGACATCATGGATGCAAGCCTCAATAGAACTGACGTAGGATTATGCGTAGAATCAATAGATGGAATCAGGTTGGGGGGGAGATGGGAGTAAATAAGGTCCATCTGTGATTCTGTGTACTCCGTAGACAGCGCTAATCTAGATCGGGATAGCTACGCCTCTCCAGTTCCCCACACCAGAACGAACGTCAAGCCTCAACCTCGTATTCAGCTCCTTTATCCATCCACAAGCAATCCTCCAAAATGAACGACCCAGACCCCGACCCATCCTCCATCCGCATCCTCACCCTCAACTGCTGGGGCCTCAAGTACATCGCCAAATACCGCAACGAGCGCCTCTCCGAAATCGGCCGCCAACTCTCCCTCTCCTCCCCACCCCCCGACATCATCGGCCTCCAAGAATGCTGGACCCAACAAGACTACGAGTCCATCCGCTCCCAAACAGCACACATCCTCCCCTACGCTAAATTTTACTACGGCGGAATTTGGGGCGCCGGTCTTGCAATCTTCTCCCGATGGCCGATCGAGCAGTCCTCCATGTACGAGTATCCGCTCAATGGCCGCCCAACGGCATTCTTCCGCGGAGATTGGTTCGTCGGGAAGGGTGTCGCCTGCGCAAGGATTCGATACGGGAGCGGTGTCAAGGATGTCGCGGAGGTATTCTGCACGCATCTACACGCGCCGTACGAGCAGGAGCCGCACGACAGTTACCTTGCGCACCGGACGGCGCAGGCGTGGGAGATTGCGAAGCTGATGCGCGGCGCGGCGGAGAGAGGCCATTTGGTAATCGGGCTGGGCGACTTCAACATGCTGCCGTCGTCGTTTGCGCATCGCCTGATATGCGCGCATAGTCCTGTCGTCGATGTCTGGCAGGTCATGTACCCGGATTCGTCTGTCGGGGCGGCGAAGGACGCCGTCGAGAAGGCGCGCGGGAAACCGGTGCCGGAGGCTGGATATAACCTGAACTACAACGGCGCGACCTGCGACGGGCCGTATAATACCTGGCGGTGGGAGAAGAGGAACCAGAAGAGGCTGGATAAGGGCCACGATATCACGGTGGACGCAACTACGCCGGATCTCAAGGGGAAACGGCTCGACTATATTTTTGTTGGGGAACCTGAGTCCTCGGGGTGGACTGTTGCTGAAGCGAATATCACCATGACACAACGCCATCCTACCCTTCGGTGCTCGCTGAGCGACCACTTTGCCGTCGAAGCTGTCATAACCCGCTCCCCATCATCATCTAAAAAAGACTATCCTCCATCCGAGAAAACAGCCCCGACTGCCCTCACTCTCCCCTCAGAAACATACACCCACATCCTCTCCATGATCGACACGTACGTCCTGCGCGAGCGTAAACAGCGCCGCTGGCGTCTTGCCCACTTTGTTACCTCCGTGCTGGTCACGATCGGCTGTCTAGTAGGAGTCTGGTGGAATGGGGATAGACCTTACATCCCGTTCATACTGACGCTGGTAAGCTCTTTGGGTCTCGCGGCCGGGGTACTGGATGGCTTGATTGGGGGCTTGTTTGTCTCGAGTGAGATCAGGGCGTTGAAGGAGTTTGAGTGGGAGATAAGAAATACGAGGGCTTTGGTGGGAGGGGTTGAGGCTGGGGAGGAGTAGTGATACCGACACGACTAGAGGGAAAACATGTATACCATATGTATAGTATAAGTATAATGTGACTGGTGAGTTGACTTTATGATGTACATATATTTTATATAGTATATAGTTAGCATATTCGAGAATGGAACTCATGTATGCCATTAAAGATGAGAGGAACACTTTTCCTATTCTTCATGAGTTATAACTGAATATACTCCGGTCACTTGGTCTAAGGCAGCCGCTCCCTGGAATACAAATGACTCAATGACCCTGCAGTGCAAAAGACCCAACGTCATCTCATCCGATGGCCATTCACCACCCCCTAAGCAAAATACACATAATACACCCATTCATTCCATTAAAAAAAATACATGAAAATAAAAACCCACACCACATCCCATCCCACACGCTCTTCTAATTTTCACCCCGCCTTCACACCTTCACGCCTTCCTTCCAAAGTTCCTTCCGTCCTATCCCCACACGCACACCGGACAAACAATACAAAGAACCAAATTCATCCATGCCCTATTCCTGATCAAATAGTCTCCCACCCCCCATTATTAACATCCGCCTCTAACCGCCGGCTGATCGTCGCCGGCACACTGTGACTCAGCCAAACATCGCGCAGTAGCCGGTCGTATCGTTTCTGATTTAGCATTAGCGGGCGGTTCCTCCGTAGACCCGGGTCGACTTCGCCGTGTCGGTCGAGGTACGGCGCGTAGTGCCATGAGCCGACTTGGTGGTGGAGGTAGAAGACGGCGCATTTGCGGATGTTGACGAAGAGGCCGATTGTTTTGCCGCATCTGTAGAGAGATAAATGTTAGTCACGGAGGAAAACGGATAGGGAGGGACCAAGGAGTAAGGAAAGGGACGTACTTCTGAAGATGCTGGTTACAGCCGCCGAGCTTATTCTCGAGACAGCACACGGCCTGCGAGCAGAAGATGTCGCCGCAGAAGAGACAGATGCTGGGGTCGCTGAGCTCCTTCTTTGAGTTCGGGCAGCGGCGGCGGTTGGCAAGTTCGATTAAGCTGTCGAAATACTTGGGGAGGCCTACGAGTTCGAAAATTGCGGGGTGAGGAAGGCTAGGCCAGAGCTTGTTGTCTCCGATGCGGATGCCGGAGCGCGAGGCGTTCCAGTGGAAGATCCAGCCGGAGACCATGCCGTCGAAGGGCTTGCCGCTCTTGCGGGCGGGGTTAATGGATGAGAAAATGTCGTCGAGGGAGGGCAGGCGGAGTGCCTTGGTGAGGCGGTCGAGTTCTGAGGAATCAATGTCGTTGAAGCCAGTGTCGGGGAAGTCGACGCCGTGTTGGGCATGTAGGAGAATGACCGTTTTACGGAGGAAGGTCAGGGCGTAGCTTGAGATGAGGCGTCGTAAGGCTATGATCACTCCAGGAGTAGCGGAGTCCTCGCCGTCCTTAACATAGCCAAGTTCAGCAGGGAACGAGGATCCCTTTGCTCGGCCTACAGAATTGGCCTTAAGCTCTGCGACAATGGTGTTAAAGAATTGTCGCGTCACTTCAAACCGCTCATCAGAGAGTTCCATCTCCAACAAGTAGTGTGCATCGCCGTGCTGGTTTAGTTCTTCTTTCAGACCCATAGGCCAGAGAATGTATGTCGCGGCAACCTTGACAATCTCAGCAACATAGCACATCTGTACCAAATGTCGAATGTCCATGTTGAGAATTGGAAGCAGAGCGAGGGAGCATTCAGCCAGGAACACGAAGGTGTCTTTAGCGAACAGCGGCTCAATAGCATGGACGTCGTTAATCAACGACGTGGCTCCGAGAGACGGGTGGCCAACGAACAGCTGGCAGAGCTTCTGGCGATGCATTTCGCGGTATTCATCCAATGACCGACTGTGGCCAGAGCTGCTATACAACCCCCCAACTGAAGCATACGTCAATGCCGTCTCAGCAAAGACGCGAAGGTGGGTCAATGTCAACTGAGGAATCTTGTCAAGCAGCGTAGTGCCCGGCTCTGACTCAACGCCACGCTGCGCAATCTCAACGGCAGCGATACTGAACCCAAAACTCTGATACAAAGAGTCTGTATGAATAATATCGTCACTATTCAAAGTATCTGGCGGGTGGCTAAATGTGGAATGAACATGATTCAAGCGAAGAGTCTGCTTCAACCGAGTATAGATCTGTAGGAGCTCCGACATTGGGCTACCACCTGCACTTGGGACATGCTGTGGAGAACTGACAGCAGCAGGTTCATCGTGCGGGGAGAAAACCCCCGGCATAGGCAGCCTAGCTTGAGGTAGGAAGAGCGCCATGGAGGGGAGAGAAGATGACAATAGCTCTTCGACCTTGTTTGCAAGCGGCGGCACAAGGGTCTTTGAGAGATAGTCCAGGAATAACACTTGGTATGCCTGCTGTTGTGTTTCACCGCTCTCCGCAAGGACAGCGTAGTTCAGCTTGTGCCTGTGAGAGAGCATAGACTTCATGTCATGATTGACGAACTCGTCAAACGAGGACTTTATACTCAAAGCGCCGGGGTACGACTCCTCTTTGCCTTTCCAGGTAATAGGCAAGAACGCATTACCTAAGGCCTTGCACAAGGGGCAGACGAATTCTTGGTTAATCAGGCGCTCAGGATGTTGTCGTGCGATTTGCTGAGTATGGCGCCGCTGAGTAGCAGTAATGTAGACTTCGAAACAAGTGTAGTGCATGATATGTCCACAGCCTGTAGTCACTGGACCGCGCACAGTGTTCTTCGAGTTGAACCCTTTACTCAAGCCAATCTTCTCACCAGTCACCTCTCCCCCGGAGGAGTCCAATCGTCGCACTGTAATGTGATTCTCACCGGCGACACCGAACGGCCGTAGATGCTCAGCTGACTTGTCAAGGCTCGAAGGTGTCTTGAGAACCTCCCGGATCCAGTCCGCTTCCTGGATATCAGTCTGCCTCAGGATGCTACTGTCCTGAATGAGAGCAAATGTACCGTAGAGTCGTCCGTCGTTGGTATCTTCCTGGCAGAGTATGCAAGTACCGCTAGGGTATTTCCAGACCTTGGCTTCTGGAGCAGCCTCAGTTTGAGAGCTCACATCACTAAAGTCCTCCTCACCCCAATTAATATCCGCTTGGTTGTTGAGGAAGTTCTGCTGTTGCTGCTGGAATTGAGCCATAACCCTAGCCTGTCGCTCCAGAGCCTGCTTCTTTTTCAACTCCTTCTCGCCCTCGGTGTCAATCGCGGGCGAGTTCGTATCAACTCTGTCGTATGGGAATTTCAGGGTAGCAGTCGCAGAAGTATAGGCGTCCGGGCGTTTCTGCCAGAGGCGCTTAAGGATGTGTCGGATCTTCGCGCCACATGAGGCGAACTCGGGCATCTGCGAGATCTTCTCGAGGAGCCCAAGGATTGTCAACTCTCCCGATTGAGTTGCCTTTGTCTTGGTCAACACATGGTGAACAAAGGATTGCCCGGCCTCATCCCCATATTTATCGTCATTGGTGTTGTCCTCGAGTGTAGCCGAAAGGACCAGATGCAGAACAACATGCAAAAATGTCTCAATGCGAGTTGGGGGTATCGACGGCGACCAGTCCTTGGAAGACATAACATAGTCCAAGCACTGATGGATAATCTGAGCAAATAGTGGGGTCCGTGTGAAACGAGCCAGACCTGAAAAGGCGCCAGAGGTCAAAGGCTGCAACCTAGGCTCAAACACAACCTCAGAAACATTCTTCCCTGTTTTCTTGGCCATCCATTCCCTGTAAATACCGTCGGCCTCGTCTCGTTGGTTCTTGGTGTAGTGAGCGCTGTACGGATCTACCAGGCTGATATAGTCTGGCTTGAGCTCAAATGTACCAGTATCATTCAGACCCTCCGGGGGCCTGAACCTCGCAACCTCCTCTAGAATGTCCTGGAAAATGTCCGAGTCCCGTCCCTGCTCGCTCAAACGGTTCGACAACTCAGAGAATGAGAGAGGCTTGAAGCATAGGACGTGTGCAATTTCGCGACTCATATTCTCACGTGCCGCAGTCTCGCTATCTGCGCCGCTGAGAAGTGAGTTTCGATCAGTCAAGAGGACGATGAGAAGAAGAACAAACTCCTCCACCACGTCGAAGACTTTTGAGTCTTCATACCCAGCACGTGGAATGTACATCCTCATCATCCAGTCAACGACACCGAATCTATCGGCGATAGAAGCAAGCACCCTGCTAGGGTTACATGTTACTAGTGCCGACTGAAGCAAGAAGATATCGCGATAGTAGCCTAGCTCACGGCAAGAGACTCCTCGGTACTGGCTCATCTGGTGACGCAGGCTAAGACCGTTGCGCACCCACATCCCAGACTTCATCTGTGCTAACCAGGCACACACACGGAGCGGATAGTCAAACATCGCCAGGAGCAAGTCTTCCGGCGTCAGCTCATGGTCATGAACAAATTCGCTGTTGGCCATTGCGGCCGCAGTAAGGAGGACTTCTCGCAAGAGTTCGCCGCTTAAATCCTTAGCGCAGTCTATCAACCACGAGAGAGTGTAATGAAGACCATGATGGAAGCTCATGGCACCTCTCTCCACGACAAAGTCCACCACACGGTACCGTGTAAGCCTCTCCGGCTGGTCAACCTCGAATTCAAACGGCGGCAGAGTCTTGAACCGGACATAATCCTTGATCTCAGCCTGATCAAACCGCTGGCGCTCACAGCCGACAGAGTGGACTATAGTAGAGATCGTGGTTACAGTAATAGCACGAAGCAGGTTTTCACCTTGATCGAGCTCAGGCTTTGTGAAGGCTTCACGTATCGTGACGCACAGCCGGTTGATTTCTCGCATCAGAATCGACGCGCTAATCCACGAGTCATTTTCGTACTCGACGTGCTCTCCGACAGCGCGCACATTCGGGCATATTCCTTGCGACAGCTTGATCAGATCGAGGAATTGCAGGAGATATTGCTCCTCGTTTCGCACACGTCTTTGCACGAACTCGGACTGCAGGAGATACCGGAGGTCACAGAAGAAATGATAGAGTCGCCTATTGTTGACGGACCCAGAGTCAAATGACAGTGTAGCATTTGGGTTGACCTCACGAGGCTCTCCCACTTGCCTAGTAGTTAGGAAGGTGTACAGAATCGCCATCACCTTGGTCAAGAAATTGCCACGCAGTACAATCTCTTCGGTAATTGAGGGAGTGGTCAACAGCTGTAAGGTAAGATTGACAATCGAATGGTCTGGTTCCCTATCGGCGATCAGGTACAGCTGAGCAAGGGCGCTGTAGAGAGTTGACAAGCGTAGACCCATGACCCGTTTAAAGTGAGGCACATTCACCACGGTACCAAGATACAGATCGCGAAGGTCGTTGCGGGCCTTCTTCCACAATCTTAGATCAAACAGCACCATCTTATCAAGCCGGGTAACCTGCGATAGGTCCTCATAGGAGTGTGTGAACTCATTGATTGCTGGGGCCGATGGTCGAACCAGCCAGTGCTTCGGTGCCTTGGCGGAAGTAGTGCGTCGAACTGGGGCAGGAGTCCTTGGAATCGGTGTCACAATGGAGCCATCTTCATTATTTGCACCCTCTGTGTCGTCTTGATGTTCATCTGCGGGCGTCTCGTCTGGGTTTGCCTGATCGTCTTGCGCTTGCTGTTGATCCTGCTGTCCAGCACGATCGCCAGGGAACGGCGTAGTAAAGCCAATGATAGCTTGCGCCATCTGTAAAGCGTCCTCTGTCCCACCCATCACCATTTCAACATCGTTCACGATGTCTCCGCCGAACTGGGTGAGGTCGATTTCCATCTCATCCTCTCCGTCATCGGCTTCAACCTGGGCTTCAACGTAGTCTTCATCATCTATATCAACTACGTCCGGGTCACCATCTTCGTCAATGTCGTTATCGTCCTCATTTTCCTCATCGTCGTCTGGAGGTACGCCCTGGTTCTGTGGCGTCACGCGGACCATGACAGTGCGGTATCCCCCAGATTCTGTGAGTGAGTGATCATCAATGCCTTGGCGGCCAATATCAGCGTTGAAGGCATCACTACCGCGCTTCCAAGTGCCTAGAAGCTCCTCGCAGATCGTCTGCCGGAGAATCTCATTGTCGTGAAGAATACTACACCCGGCAATATCCTCAAGCCACTCAACAATAGTCCCGCACATCTGCTCCCGGAATGTATCGCGAGACGACCGAATCGTCGTGGTGACCCTAATCTGCTCAATAACCCGCGACACATCCAGCAGCCTCTGGAGATCCTTTCCATACTTCACGACACTCCGCCCCATCTCATGTGTTTCCTGCGCCTTCTCCTGGCCATATCGCTCCCGCTCTCGACAGGCCCGGGCAACCTGCACAGTGACGTCTCGAACGGTATGTTTCTCATCGTTCCAAAGCGCGAGAGCAAACTCCGGTTCATCCTCCACCTCATCACCCTCACCATACCACCCAGCCGAAAATCGAGACGCCTCTTCATCCTCCCGGATCGCCTGCTCCGACTTAGCCACACGCAGCTGCTCCGGCGAGCAGGAGATAACATCACAGAAATAATCCAGCACGCGGGCAATCGTCATCTTAATACTCGCGACCAAATCCTCCGGAAGCGCCGGCCGCACAACCCCCTTCCCTTTCTTCTCGCCATTATCCGTATGGATCGCACAGAAGAGCGGCGTCCGCCACGCCTCCTCATCCCCACAGTCACAGCACCCGCTGTTCCCCATCGACAGCGAAACATGGTACTGGTGGGTACTGTGGTCCGACGCATCGAAGCACCGACTGCAAAGCACACAGGTCTCGTCGACCCCGCACGTAATGCATCTGTATGTAGCCTCGCCAGCGCGGAAGATATGGCCGCACCGCTTACCCCGCGCGGCTTCTGTGTATTCTGCGCCCTCGACGGCGCCCTGGGCCTCTGCTAGCTTCCATGGTCCTGGTGGCGGTCCGTTGGGGAAGAGCTGGTGCAGGCGTTCCTCGTTGTAGCCTGTTAGGGAGCGGAAGAGGAGCTCTAGGAGGGCTTTCTCGGCGGCGGGGCCATAGCGGTAGTTGTGTTCTTTGGGGAGTTGGAGGAGGCCGTGACCGAGGAGTCTCTCACAGTCTGCGAGCATTATTTATCGCCTTGATCCGTGGATCGAAGACGCCCATGTGAGGGGGATGGAAGGGGGGACTGGTCGGGTCTGTAGCTCGCGGTGGTGTGGCGGCGCGTGAAGCAGGGTTGCCGCTTTGATGAGGGGTCTGATCGTACGAGTATGACCGGCAGTCGTCGGGGGAGTTGCATGTGAACCTCGATATCCAGTATCGAGATTTGAAAAGCCTCGAGAAAAGCAAAAACGTGGGTATGGAAAGTTCTGAGGTTGTTTGAAAAACGCTTAGTGATCGTTCTGGCTATCGATGTCACAGTGGGGAAGGGAAGAAGAGCTGGCGGCGGGAGGGAGTACTTGCGGGAGAGGGGACGCACCAGTGTGATTTGTATCCTAAAAAAAGAGTCCTGCAGTCCTCGAAGTGAATGTCAAGGCTATTGTACAAAGAGACAGAAGAAAATTGAACGTTTCGTTTTCTTTGAGAAAGAGTTGCTCGAGTCAACCCCCGATGACATCTACGGCATTCTCAATGCGGGCTTGGCATCATCACACCGCTGGCCGCAATATCAAACACAAAACGGCCACCCACGGATGCTAATCAAGTCATCTAGAGATCAGAGAGCATATATATGAATCATGTTACAAAAAACAAAGTTCTATTTGATACAGACACCCTGAACTATAGCACATCCCCCATGTATCGGTGTATAAGACGAGACTGAATTATCCCCTGGATATCGTAGCATTTTCAACGTGGTTCGACTTCCGGAGCCCGTATTTACTCGTCGTCATCCTCCTCCTCAGCCTTGTTGACGTACTGGAACTTGATGTCCTTCCATTGACGCTAGTGGTAGCTGCATGTTAGCCTGCGTTGTGTGGTCTGATTCGGAACGATGGTGAACATACGCCGCGGTTCCAGGTATCCCAGAGCTTGTTGGTGGAGGTGTCGAAGGCACTGTTTGATGGTTTGTTAGGACTTGGGGACCGTGGAGTATGGTTGGGGTTATGGGACGCACATCTCGAATGCGAAAGCACCGGCGAAGATCGAAGTCAGGTAGACAGCATTTCGGCGGATAAGGGCCCTAAGTTCCAACAATGCCTCGTTAGCTAAGTCGAGATGACAGCGACCGAGGTCATCCGCTGGCGACCAGGAAGGGGGAGACATGCTGGTAGATGGAAGAAGCGAACTAGACGGAGACACGCGCGGTTAGCAATTGATCTTCATAGCGTTCGATTGATAAGAGCACTCACAGCGCCGGCCATTGTGACGGTAACAAACAACGAACGATAGGGGAAAAGAAAGCGGGGGCGCAAAGGGACTTCGAAGCTCTTGAACGGGCGACGACGGGGAGGTTGTCGGATTTGAGGTTTGAGAACGAAAAGCAGCGGGAATCGCCGGGCCCGTGATTGGCCAGTCGGCATCATAAGACTTGTGCATGCACTATTACATAATGCGGCTCATAATTCCGGCAGTCCCGCATTTTGTGTCGTTTTGGCGCCGCATGATGGAAACAATTCCCCTCCAACGGCTGGCGTTTACTCTTACTACAAACACTTCGTTTCTTGACGCCGGAATACTTGCCCGAATATCGTGCACGGACTTTACCTACAACCTAACGGGCTCGCCCACCTCACAACGTTCTTTCAATCAACACCCAATCCTCCCGAATCTCACAACCACACATACAGCTATGGCATCGCAAACTCCCACCCCGCCAAATGGTGTCACATCCTCCGGAATAACCACCGACTCCGTCACGGGCGAACGCTACATCCCCTCATCACTCCGAGCAGACGGCTCAAAACGGAAAGAAATCAAAGTTCGACCCGGATACCGCCCCCCAGAGGATGTCGAATTGTACAAGAACCGCGCCGCAGAGGCATGGAAAAACCGCGGCCGAACTGGCGGTGTCCCCGGAGCAGAATCACTAAAGGAAAACGACACCGCGAAAGGAGGCAGCGCTGCCAGCAACAAGAACGCTAAGCGTCGTGAGGCGAAAAAGAAGGCCAAGGCGGATGGCGCAGCTACGAGCACTGGAAAGGATATTTCACAGATCGAGAATTGGAGGGCAGCACCGGTTGCTGCGGATAAGAATCAGGGTGATGGAGAAGATGCTGCGGCGCCCGTTGACCCGGAAGTTGAGAAGGAGAAGAAGGCTCGTGGATTGAAGAAGAAGCTGAAGCAGGCCCGGGATTTGAAGGAAAAGAAGAATCAAGGCGAGGCACTTCTACCGGAGCAACTGGAGAAGGTAATCAAGATCCAGGAGTTGATTCGGCAGCTTGATTCCCTGGGTTTTGATGCGAATGGAGATAAGAAGGAGGGTGGGGAGGAAGAGAAGCCAGAGAAGTAGGAGCCTCCTTCTATTACCGGTCCCATTATCCTACGCGGAACTATCTATAATCGCGCCATGGCAGTTCTCGCCTACCAGAACACCCACGAAGCCGACTGCCTGTGGTCATATTCATGTCTACATCGTCACCTACAATAGGAGATATGGCGGGGCCATCGCATGTCCACTTCCTCCCGCTTGGTCTGTCAGGAGTAGCTCACATTTATATCAACATCATTGAGCACACACGAGACTTCAAATCACCAAATGGCGGAGATTCTTTGTTTTCGTTGTCAGTGTCTGAAGAACCTTCCATCAGCGGACGGTCATCTACTACAAGACAGCTCATATGAAGGAATGCATTTATGAGGTGACATGGGTATCTTGTTTCACTAGCTCGTCTAAACCTATCCAATTCTATTTTACATAATGCCTGGACCTCACACTGTGAGCATTTAAAAATACACGAGAAGCCGTCAACTAAGACTACCTCTCCAGGATTAGTCATCCTCCCGGTCCTTCAATTCGTCCTTATAGATAATGATCTCGCGAATAGGCGAAGTGGGAACACCGCCTTCCAACTCCCAGCTCTCAGACTCTGGAAGCCACGGAAGAAGCTTCCCGCTGCCGGGCTGCCGGGGTTTGATACCGTAAAACGTAGCAAGATAGGCCTGGCGAATACTGTCCACGACACCCGTATTGCCCATCGCATACCAAGCTCCAGCAAGAGCAACCCTATTGTTATATTGTTCCCGAACAACCTGTGAGAGTTTGCCCATGCGATCGAAATGTCCAACTGTGGGCTGGGGAATGGCATCTTTCTGCAGCCGGGTGCGGGTTACCGTCGGAGTGTCAGTGACGCCAAGGTGACGCTCCAGAAGGGAACGAGCCATTGCAACAGCGGTTTCGGAGTCCGGATAGTCTTCGCATTTCCAGCCATCCCAGTAGTGGCCGCCCAGCATAACTGTGAGCTTGGTCCCGGGGGCTGTGTCCTGGCCTACGCTGGAATCTGACGCGAAGATCACGCCCAGTGCCCGCTCGGGGTTCTGTTCGTAGGGTATCGACCTTGGAATCAAGTAACCAAAACCTTTGACAGGAATCAGGTCCGGGTTGGGGTAGTACAGGTTGACGACCATGACCGTCACTGCTTCGAAACTAAACGCGGCCCCGGACAAAGGACGTGCCGTTTCATTCTTTACTTCGTTTTTCGATGAAGACTGAATTACAAGGTCAACGGGAGAACACGTCACAATGGCACGATTATGAACTCGGCCATCAGGCTGCGGGGCGTTCTCGATCTAATACAATAGTTAGCTCCGTGGCAAATGAAAGGTGGTCACTCTAGATGAGACGTCAAATTCGCATACCGTGAGGTCTAAGGTCTTGGGGTTCTGTTTTATCTGGAACAATGTTTGGTCCGTCAAGATTTCCACTTTCGGCGATGAACGCAACGCCTCGACGAGAGTGTCGACAAGCTGGCCCACGCCATTTTTCAAGGTCAAAGTGCTGCTGTCTTCGGTAAGCCCCCCAAGGGCCCCTAGGTACGACGTCGACTTTGTCTCTGCTATCACATTCCGGGCCAAAAGGTCATCAACGCCAACCACCTGTTTCCCTTGTCGCTCCAGGGCGAATAAGGAACCGATGATGCTCCCATGGTTGTCTTCGAGGGCACGAAAGCGGCCCATGAGCGCTTCCGCACTCAGACGGTCTATATTCCCTGCTAAGATACCATGCCATATGCTAGAGACCAGGTTGTTTGCTATGGTAGGGCTGAAACGACGTGATACGAAATCCATGATAGATTCGTCCTGCGGCTTGCCCTTGGGGGGGCTCATGAATGCCTCTTTAAAGAGACTGGTAATGAGAGTGTCAAACAAAGGTTCTCCGGATACTTTCTGCGCCAGCTGGAAAGGCCCGTCGCGAAATGACGGCATTTGAACTAGCCGGTCGGGGTAGTAGATGTAGCGGTTCTTGCTTGCGGGGGCCGACTTGGGTGTGAGGAGAATCTGGTCTTCCAGATTTAGGTCCAATAACTACCAGTCGCAAATAATTAGCTTCCTTTTCATATAGTGTCGAGAGCGTACGAGGCATTCACTATACCAGATCCAAGAGTGGCCCGCACGACAGAGTACCAACTCTCAACGTCCGCGGTCCATATTCAAAGACAACCTTTCCCCCATCGACCTCGATGGTTTCCGATTCCAACCAGCCTCCCAGACGCTTTTCTTTCTCATAGATCGTAACTTTGGAGCATAGAGGATCCTTGGATAGTCGGTACGCTGCTGTAAGGCCGGTGATTCCACCACCTACGACGGCAGCAGTGAACTGCTGCGTCTGGTTGTGCAACGAGCGCCGGAGGCCATTGCGGAGGAACGCTGTGGGCGTTTGCAGACTTCTGAATGCCCGACTAGCGGCGCATGGTAGACGCATTTCAGCGAAAGCGAGGAATAGAAATCATCGATGTTGAGATGGTGGGAGCTTAAGAAGAAAAAGGTCACGCAACTTAAGCTCTCCGAGATTCCGCAAGATCGCCCGGGACGTAAGATTACTGTTAATTACGGTATTTATAGCACCATCGATCTATAAGTAGTACTATGCAATCCCAAGTTACGACGAAGGTCCTCCAAGGTTGAATACAACGCCGGATCACCTAATTTCAAGGCGTTATAAAACTGTTAAAACCTACCTCTAAGGCATCCTTTGTCGAAAATATCTGTTTCATCAACGTACTCGTCAAGATTGCCATCCAGAAACACTCGCAGATAGTTCCGCGATCTGGACAAAGCAGCAGGATAAGAGCCTCGTAATATCTCAAGACGCTTGGGATTCGGATGGAAGTTGAATGTGGAAAGTGCCCTCGACCGCGACCTTACGTGGCTGCTTAGGTCAGAAGCGTACATGATATCTGAATTGGCGTTCTAAAAGCAGCCTCGAATTCTGGGAAATTCCAGAGCACATCTGACTTCCGGTACAGCGATACCGCAAGCCCATCATTGATATGTAGGTGTTTATAGACCCGCTGGTGCGGGCTTGAATGAAGGCAGTCGAAATGTCGCGGGCAGGGCTGAAAGCCAGCTTCAAGGAGAGCAGAGAAGGAGATCTCAACGAGCGCATCAGGAACGGCAAAGGCCGCGCCCTAGCAGCGTGAGTGGCGTTCCAATCCAGTAATACATAGATAGGGCACTAAGGTGTAGACAGTTAATAGATATCCATCCCAAAGCAGATTCGGGACTTTCACAGCGTCGAGAAGGGGAGAAATTGATGTTACTAGGTCAGTGTTTAGCTCTTGGCCACTGAAGTGGAATGTAGCCATTATGCATGGAAGTCTGGGCGAAGAGATGGATGAAGCAGCGTGCAGACGCGGGGGTGGTCAATACGGAACTCGCAGAGAAAAAGCATGTCCTAGTAGGTAAGCGCAGGCGACATCCTCGAAAAGCATCCTCGAATGCTGGCGGGGTTTGAGTTCGAGCTCCATGGGCGTAATATTACGGTGAACTACAGCTGAATCGTTGATACAAATCGATCTATAGCCTATGGAGTAGCCAAATGAACTGCTAGTTATAGGCTACCGATGCTACAAAGATGAGTGATAGAGATCGTAAGATAACGAAGCAGGGCTTCAAGATGACTTTGTATCCAGGTTCTATTTACACAACCAGTCCCAGTGATATCAGTATTAATGGTCAAGCAGCTAACGCCCATCCCCCAAGTTCCCCATATCTTGAATACAAAAGCAAATAGTGCACATAATAGTCCATGAAATGCGTTTCTTTGAAATTCTTATATTGAAAGTTCGGAGACGGACAATTAAGTCACAATCTCCTGAGATGAACTGTCCGCTCCAGCTCCTGGCTTAATGAGCTCCTCGGGAGCTTCCTCGTCGTTGACAAACTTCCGCTCGCTGATTGGCGCCTTGTTGGACCCTGGAGTCCAAACCTTGTCGGGGAAAGAGCCGCGTTGACCTTCCGCGTGTTTGTAGGTACAGTTAGGGTTGAGACAGGGGTTGAATTTGCACGCGATTTGAAGATGTGTGAATTTGCAGCCTTCGGTCGTACAGTCAGCACCGTTGCGGCAGAGGGGCATCGACGGGTGTTTGAAGTGGCAGTTAGGATTGGTGCAGTGAGGGAAGAATCGGCACAGCTCCTCTGCTTGATGGGCAGATCTAACAGCTGGTGAAGGGTGACGGCCGCTGCACTTCCGGTTCTTGCATGCCGCACCAAAGGAGCAGTGATCCGAGACATCGATCGGAGTACCTTCGGGGGCAGCGGGGGACTGATGTGCGAAAGGGCAGTCTTTCCTCGTGCAACGAAGGTTGAAGTGGCAAACACTATCCGGATTGCTTTCATCTTGACCTCCATTCTGTGCTCCTTGATCAAGACCCGTATCCATATCAACGTCGGTATTTGTCGAGTTCTGTGGCTTCCGGTTTCCGAAGCCACCTTGCTGACGACCTCCCCTCGGACGCTCAACGCGGTCTGACAGCGAGCGTCCTGAGCCGGGCTGTTGGAAAGCCGGGTTGATAGCGGGCGAGACGAAACCGGGCATGAATTGTGCCATCATCCTCGCTTGTTCCTCTAGTAAGGACATCAGGTGCATCTGATCATTCGGGTTCATGTTCATCAAGTTGCCAGGGCCACCGGCCATCGGATTGTTCCCCATTCCCATACCACCTTGCTGGCGTCCGCCGTACATTCGCCCGTTTCCGTTCTGGTTGAAGCGTCCTCCTCTGCTCCCAGCGCGACCGTGTGAGTTTATTCGGCCGCTACCCGTCTGATCACGTATGCGGTGCAGACCGTTATCGCGTTCTAAGCTTCTATTGATCTGGTTTAGCATTCTACCCCTTCCTCCATTTTGACGGTTGTTCCGCATCGATTTCGGGCCAGTGGGTCTATAAAATGGTTTGTTAGTGAGGTTCAAGAGCATATTCTGAGCAAGACAGTGCACATACATTCCATCGGCCCCAGATCCTGCATCACCCATGTTCATATCGACATTCTGAGATTCACCCTCCAAGCCCTGTTGTTGGAAAGCCGCAGTTTCTTGGTCATCGAACGAAGGGATCGCTTGAGCGGAGGCGTTTTCGGTTGCCGGAGCTGCGCCGCCGTTGATCTGCTGGTCGAAAATTTGTACTTGCTCGAAGAGCCATCTGGAGAAGTCTAGCGCTTGTGTGTCACCTTCTCCGAGGCCGAGTAGATCGTTGGAGAGTTCGCTGGCAATCTGTTCCTGGGTTTTGCCGTTGACTAGCATCAGGATGACATACTCTGTCAAGGCGGAATCGCTGCTGTCAGAGCTCCAGCCCATTTCAACGAGTTTTGGTTGGATAGCATTGCTCAAGGCCTCCGCTAAAGGAGTGCCAACCGCGACCTTCGCCATCTTGACTGCGCCGGCGCAGAAAACGAGGAGAGATTTGCGATGGGAGACTGGAAAGGAAGTTTTGGGAGAGTTACGTGGAAGTGCAACGCTGTCAGTTGTAGAGATTGAAAGAAGAACCTCGACAGCAGTTATAAAGTGGGGAGGATTGTTAAGGGGATTGGGAGGGACAAAGACGATAAAGAATTGTTGTCTATCGTGACAAAGCTGGAGTTTCGGATGATGAAAGATGCCCAGAATCTCTCTCAAGCCACAGTTCTCACGTGACATACTTGGTGTGGCGTTACCCTGCCCTTACTTATGGAGGATAAGTTATGCATAGCAACAATTACTAATTAATGCGCCTTGTGACTCAACCACCTGGTGTTGCAGGTGCAGGTTCATGATTCTAATTCTCAAGTCTCCCTATGCTTGCCAGCCCGGTATAGCTATATCTAAATATATAATCAGTCCTTAGGCTTTTCATGTATGAGTCACTCATTTCTTGAACTACAAAAGCTTGCCTTTGTTTCATTCATTGTCCGTCTGTACATGTTCCCCCACCAAGTAGGTTCCAGATACAATGAAGAGAGAGCGCCCACTCAGTGAAGGTGCCTTGACATGATTTGCCTTGGTGGCGGTGCAGAAGACGCAATACAGTCCTATATTTCCATATTAGACCATAAAGGTTCAATCTAGCTGAAATATACGTGACTATTGCAAGAGGGCGGTATGCTATTTTGTGTTAAGAAACAGGAAAGAACTCCTCTTATTATTTCAATTGAATGATTAGCTAGAGAGACTGCCAGCCTTTATCTAAAAGACGCATATAGACCATGTCACTGTTCTTGTAGGTTATGTATCTCAGGGTTACTGCCTTGTATATGGCATGATATATATTATGACCTTCAAAGGCAAAGGAAATATGCAACAGTCTGTTTATCACCAAAGCCCTTCACTATCACAATCTGGGCCTTCCGTGAAGAAGTTTCTTCTTATTATACCCCCCACACGAAGAACATAAGGAGTTAAGATCCAGGTCGACCCGCATCACAAGGTCGGCAACACACCAGGACAAACCGGTCGACGAGCCGGTCAGGCTCTCCTGAACCTTAAGACCATCAGCCCATATGTCCTCTAAAGGTGTGAACTCTCTAATAGCCGACATGAGCCCCGAGCCGCATAAAAGACAGGCTTCACCCCAGCGCAAGGAAGTATAAGAACCATCTACGCGAAGAGGCTCCAGTGTGTTAGAGCTGAAGAGCTCAGGGCTAAGGTGGTCCACTAGTTCTGTTTGGCTTGAGAATGTCTGACAGCAAATGAATATGTTTGGACAATTGTATGATGGTGCTGATGGTTGAGAATTTGCGGTATTAGATGGAGGTTCTATCGGGAGTGAATTTTGTGCCCTAGGGAGTAAGAATCATACCAACCTGTGTAATATAGCACGGGAGTTATACTCACGATAGTTGAAATTGTGCGTCCTCAGGATAAGACGCCGAAGCCCAGAGGGGTAGGGGTGTTTGTAGCTTCAACCCACTGTCCTTTTCCACGGTGGAAGGTTCTTCTTGAACATGTTTCCCGGTGGAGATGGACATGCTAAGTTGCACGCCAGGGTATACCGCCGATGACCAAGCTTTGTTACTTATCAAGTTCCAGACCTTTGGTTTTCCCTTGACTGGACTGAAGAGCCATATTGACTGCCGCTCGACGGCGGCCAGTATAGGACTGTTCTTGAATGCATGCCGTAGGAAATCAATGAAGCCCGAGTTAAGACCACGGTCAGACTAGCCACTTATATTAATTTGCACCAGGGGACTTGGCCAATACCTCAAACGTCCCACACACCTCCAGCGGCACCGATATCGTCTTCCCACCGCGTCCTGGAATCGAATCGGCTTCTGGTCCCACGGTTCCTGTATTACAGTGTCGATATGCGCCTTGATGACCTCCGTTCCAGTCCGGACTTGTAGCTCTAGGCCCTGCGTGCCGGTTTCCATTTGTTTTTGGAGACCCTGCATCGCCTGACTGAAGAGAAGGTCCATCGGCATATCTTTTCAATTTCCAACTGACTAGCCAAGCCTTCTTACCTATTTAGCGCCTGCATTATAAGACCCAAAACAACCGCATAACCCTTGATAGCGTCCCTAAACTCCGACACCTGTTTCTTCCCGAACAAACTCCACCCCAACTTCTTCTTCAAACTAACAATCCTCCTCGTTCCATCTTTATTCGTGTCGCTCGGTTTCGAAGATGCATACTTCTCGGTATGCTGGTTGAACTCATTGATCAGCCTTTCCATCTGCGACAGCACATTTCTTGTCCGAGCAACCTGGTTAGCCGAAGGCACAGCGCCATTCGTCATCACCTTCTCAAGCTGAACAACGATATCTTGAAATGCAGAAATCTCGAGCTGAACTTCCCGAATCAGTTTCGAATCTTCGGACGTCTCACTTAGCGCCTGCGAAAGACTCCATATTAGTGCTGCGACTGCGATGAAGTCGCCGGTGCTGAAGCCGAACGCCGGGACCATGGTGTTCACAGTGACTTGTCGAGGGAGCTCGGAGACCTATATCTGACGACGATAATTGATTTCGCAAGTTTTCTGCCAGATATGAATGAGCACAACCAGCCTGGACCCATTAGTTTATTGCTTTGCCTTGCTTCACTTGCCGCGGTCGCGAGGCTGAGTAGGATGAGGCTGAGACGTCCCTTCAACGCAGACATCCTTTCCGATTGGCGTGGAGCCGTCGATTGGTTGCTGTCGTATGCTGTGAAACGTTGTCTCAGACTATGATTTGAGGAATACTTAGGTACTTCGTCTCCTGTACTGAACAAGGCAGAGTTTCAGCATCTTATGAAGTGGGCCTGCTCCAATATCCTGTAGTGCTTGCTACCGACATTGACTTTCATAATAAACGTGCAGCAATACCCAAGTTATTACACACATAAAATCGACAAGGTCGTATACAGGCAGCTCCATGGAAGTGACGGTTACAAGAAACCAGGTAGATCTGACGTGGTAGTTGGAATGATCGGACAAGCGCATGCAGATTGATGCCAATTTCCAGTTCAAAGCAACAACCACGGGTCTAGACCTCTAGGCCACTTCAGAGCTAAGTTAGCTGCTTTCCCCGCATCTGACCACCAAGTTTATTATCGGCCTTTGACCCCAAGGCTACAGAGTGCACGGGGTAGATTTATAGTGAGTTCCCTGACGACCGTCAGCACTCGGGCTCTCCCCACGTTGCCCTAGGAACATGAACCTTGATGTAACTCTTCAAACAGACTCAAGGACAGTCATCATCATGCTGCGTCAGAAAGATCACATTCAAGTTACACAGTACAATCGGCGGTTGTGCGACAGACGATCAGCGTTGGGGCCTACTTTGGGCTTTGGTGCCTGGCTTTGTCTCGCAGTATGGAAGCACAAGTACTGAGCCTCACCCCGCTATCGAAGTATACCAACCCACTCCTCTACATCCATTCCCTCATACACAACATACCCAACCCTTGATTAGCTCTCAATCATGGAGCAGTTCCTCCTCGAAAATGTCAAGCGCTACCAAACCCTCGTCGAACGATTCACTCCACCTCGCACCAAAGAGGCCGCCAAGAACCTGCAAACAAGCCCCAACCTCACCGTTGCAACGCGAATTCGCCCAATCCTGGAGAAAGAGCTCCAGTCCGGCCAGGTGTCAGCTGTATTTCCACGTCAAGGAGAGGATGCAACGGTGGATATTCATGAGCTGAGGAATGTGCCGCGGGGGTGGCCGCTCTTGAACGTGTGTTACTCTCAACCTTACCCTGGTGTACCGCATTCGCAAGATGCTGAAATAACTAATACTTTCTATGACTAGTCATACACCTTCAGCTCTGACAGAACCTTTGCCCCGGAGCATACAACAGACGAGATCTATGATGAGATCGTCAAGCCCCTTCTACCCTGGGTGATGCAGGGTAAAGTCGGGACGCTCTTCGCCTACGGCCAAACAGGCTCAGGCAAGACATTCACAGTCAGCGGATTAGAGAGACTTATCGCGAGAGACATCTTCAAAAGCGCTCGCGCAAGTCGAAGGAAGATCCACATCTCCTTTGTCGAACTCGCTGGCAACTCTGGATACGGTAGCCTCCCTCCCCCCTGTCACCCCCTCAAACCACACCCGTTGTCATGTCATATGGCATGAACAGCCACCACGAACACCACCCCCAGACCTGCTAAACAACCGCCACCCCATCCAGATCCTCGAAGACGCCTTCGGCGAAACCCAACTCGTCGGAGCCATCGAAACCGCCTCCTCATTCAGGCAGACCGCACCAACAACGAAAAACGACGGCTCTTCCCGCTCACACGCGATCTGCCGTCTCAGAATCGAAGATGCTACTTCCTCTCGCATCAAGGCCCCTCGCCCAGATGGGATCCTGTACATGATCGACCTCGCGGGCTCCGAAGCAGCAAGAGATATCGCGAGCCACTCTGCAGACCGCATGAAGGAGACCCGCGAGATTAATGTGAGTCTGTCGACGTTGAAGGATTGTATTAGGGCTGTGGCGTCTATGGATATTCCTTCTTCCTCCACTACTTCCAGCTCCACTGGTGGTAAGAAGGGCTCCGCGAAGAAACCCTACATTCCCTTTCGCCAGAGCGCGTTGACGAAGGTCCTTAAGCATTTGTTTGACCCGGATAGCACCCAGAGCTGTAAGACGGTGATCTTGGCTTGTATCAACCCGAGTTTTCTGGATGTTGGCGCGAGTAAGAATACCTTGCGGTATGCGGAGATGCTTAGGGTTGCGCTGCCGAAGAATACGAAGAAGGGCGTTGAGATTGATATGGCTGTGCCGGCGACTTGGGGGAATAAGGATGTGAGGAATTGGATTAAGTGGCAGGTATGTCTATCTATTTCTTTGGCCTGACTTGGTTCTGGTGGTCTTGTGGTGTGCTGATTATGGACTGTATGTATAGTCTGGACGCCTGGCTATCTCGGCGTATGATCTCGCTCCTACTGAGACTGGATTGCAGCTTTTACGTCTACCGGCTGAGGAATTTGTTCAGCGCTGTCTGGAAACACCAGGCGTGACGGAAGAGCAAGCTCGAGCGTTCCACTCGAAGCTCTGGGAATTGCATGTCAAGTCTCAGCGAGATAGGCCGACTGGAAGCCAAGTACAGGGCTCCACGGACAAGATCACCAGCAGAGACCCCGATATCAAGAGAGTTGAACTCCCTTTCCAAGACAGGATCCGACCAGGGATGGTGGTTCGGTGGACCCCGCCAGTGGATTTTGCAGAGCGGTCTCTCGACCATAATCTGATTTTAGTATTGGCTCCGGATGCTGGCTCCGCCGGTGAGAAGAAATATCTGTGTGCCTTGGTTTTACCGGGCACACTTGGGGGAGCATATGAGGTGCATTTGTGGAGACAGGTGGTGGTCAGCGTTGGGGATATGGAAGCGGAGGTTCTGCTGGAGTATGATAGTGCCACAAGGTATTATCATGTTGTTGTTTAATACTTTCCATCCAGGTCCTGGTTTGGGAAATATTGGCGGAGTAGTAGAAAGTAGACTGCGCATGGTAGACTGAGCTTGAAATCAACGAACTTACCTTGTTATGTTACTGGATTGCGTAGGTTAGCGATGCTGTATGTTCCGCTTGAACGGGCGATGCACTATTCAGAGGCCTAGCGTGGCCGATCTGTTTTGATCTGATCTGACTTTCCGCTCCTGCCTTGTTCGACGCACAGGAGATCCTTGCAGGTTGGGAAGCAGTGCGTAAGCACTGCAAAAGAGTCAAGAGTCAATAAGAATGGTGATTAGTGCATGCAGAGGACTTATCCACGATTCAAGGCGCAACAAGTGCAACACGATCTCTGATGCCCGGTCTCCCCTTGCAGAATTGCTGACTTGCCGTACATCATGCAGCGCGACCTTGTTCCAGTGGACTACAGCAACTGAGCAAACTCAAGTGGACTCCGTGAGGGGCTTTTGCGCAATAAATCCAAGCTCAAGGACGCTGTCTCTGAGACCTACCGTCGTATCAAACCCAGAATAAGAGCACTGAGAGTATCGGTGACAACAGTCGGTCAGAAGATTTGGGTGAGGATGGATCTTGACCTTCGATCGCTGAGGACCATCTGAGAAAGCACGGTGCAGGCGTGTCTCAAGACAAAGAGCACTAAGTTCCAAGCAGCTCTGGTCATAAGTAGCGGTAAGGTCTTCCTTCCACATGAAATGGTTGCTGTTGAATCCAGATCATGAAGTCATATAGGGTTTCGGGCAATCAAGGCAGCAACAGGAAAATCAAGGCCACACAGGCCAGGCCGTCTAAGGCCGCAAGACTCATAGTTATGGAGCGCATGTACCTCACCTCGCTCTTGAGCGAATCTTGACCCGTGCTCACGCTCCTCTGACGGTGACGTTCAGATCAGGCAGTATAGAATAGCGTAGGTAAATTTCGGCGGCTCCGTAGCGTTGTACTTTCCTCGCGTTGGGTTTCCCTGCCCAAGTGAATCAGGTAGGAGATGACGCTACGGGCACGGGGCAAAGGGAGTCAAGAGGACGGCTACGTGGCGGGTGGGCATATTGACAGCTGTACCAGGCTCAGAAAAGAGATAGACAATTCTTCTTCCCAAGAATCTATTTCCATCGGAAGCAAAATATGTCGAGGCACGCGATGCGGCGATGAGAGCGTGACTTGTGAGTACCATTCCGGGGATCGAGCAACGCGACAGGGTCAGGACTACTTGCCTGCGCGGTAGCCGGCAGTGGGGAGATCACAACAGCATGATTTCTTTTTCTGGAGTTCTCGTGCCTCGAAATCAGATTCAAGACAGCATGAACGACTGTAGGTGGGTAAGACAGCGCTGCAAGTTGGAGCTGTCTAAAAATAGGGAGTAGGTAAAGGTCAATGTGGGCATTGTCCACGGGACTGTTGTGGAATGTACGGAGTAGATTTTGACTTTGGGCTCTGCCGTTCTGGAGAGGTTCCTGCAGCGTACTGGAGAGCGTTGAAGGAGTTGGAGACTGTCTCCATCGTTCACTGAAGCTTCAAACTTCAATAAAGAACGATTGCGAGTCAAGAAGGCCGTTGAATTCTCAGATTACCAGAAGGGTGCGTGTCTGTTGGGGGAAGTCGCGCTCTTGGTATGGTAATTTACGTAACTTACCAGACGCGGACCTTGCGTGTCTTAGACGCGTTGGCACGCGTTTACCCCGCCTGGAACGCGTTGGCCCCACCGGCAATAAGCGAGGCGTCAAACTGGAAAGTGCACTAAAACGGAAAGAGCGACTGTGATTGCCCTCGAGTACGGAGTACCAGTGACTTTGATAGCGAGATGGTCTCTGGAGAAGAGTTTTCTCTAATGAGGGAGTAATGTTGATGCTCTGGGCAGTGTACGCAGTAGAACCATGCGTGTCTCTTTTGCTCGTCTCTCCTGCGTGTCCCTGATCTTCAACGTTCCCAGTTCCCTCGAAGGACGTGGGCTCGTGGAGTCGAGGACGGTTGGCGAGCTAATGCACGCCCAGTCCACCAGGCATTTTAGCATGCTTCTGCAGGGGACAGACTTTGAAATCGACCTGAAGAAGAGACCGCCGTTTTTTTTCTATCACACGGCTTGCCAAAGGACGGGATCTGTATGGAGGAATGATCCTCCAGTGGGATGTACAGGATAGATTCCTGGATGTGATAAACACGTCCACACGTGACGAGGTATTCCGTACAGGAGGAAGAGATCTGACCAAGGTCTTCCGTCCAGCGTACAGAAGAAAGAAGAAAAGAAAAAGAAATCAGCTGAAGATGTGTGTTGATATGCAGCGCCGCAGCAAGAGTCACCCTTGCAGCAGAAGAGTTGTCTTGAGAGTGGAAGTTGGAACAACAAGACGGCTCCATCGGGCCCAACGCCATTTGTTCCTCGACGGTGAGGCGGTTGAACTAAGAGTCTAAGACTCTGCCAACTCCCAGCCCCCGGCTTTTCTATCAATATCGTTCCAAGTGTTCAACAATTTCAGTGTGAGACACAAGGTCAAGGTCAACTGGTTCAACTCCGCATTCCAGTGACTCAATCGGCATGTGTTGATGTCTTGATATACCGTATATACTGCACCCCCAGAGCCAGACTATGAGAACGGAGACCAACGGAGCATCGCATCGACCTTCGGTGGACCCTAGTGAAGCTTTAGTGAGAATCTACGCAGTCTAGCGCTTCTAGCCTTTGAGAAGACGGTCAGACGGTGTCGGGCTAGTTGGTGGCCTGAGAACTTAGGCGCCGGTGCCTCTCCCCCTGTGTCTCTTCTCCGGCGCCCTCCAATTTGACCCGCGCTTCGCCTTCTCTTCCTCTCCTCTCTCTCTCTCTCATCCCCAACCTCCCCCCCATCTGCTCCGGCGTTAGTTCCTCCCGACGGGCGTCAAGCTCGTGCGATCCTATCCCTTCCGTTTCCTTCTTTCCTTTGTGTTGGTCCGGCGTTTTCGTGTGTCAATGACGGGCTTTACTCCCTTGCTCTGACTATCCTGTCCCGGTGGAGCGCAGACACGTTCGATGCGATCTTGACCCAGAAAATACCACTGTCGCATCTCGCAAAGCTACAGCGGCTCATCGCATCGACGCTCTCACGAATTCGATCACTTGCTACCTATCCGACCACTCGCATCTGACGATCTGATTTCCTTATTCCTTTCTTTTGCTACTTTCCTAGTTTACGACTTTACGATACGACACCCCGGAACACGCCCTACTCCCCGATCTACCTAAACCACTCGCACCGTCGGCGGAACCTATAAAGCTATCATACCTTGAACTGCACTGATATCACCGTTGGAAATCGAAATCGCCCACTACAAGCGTTATAGACACGGTTTTGGCTTTGGAACACTTTGGCAGAGACAACAGCTCTCGAACTCTCTACAGGAGGTCTCCAATAGACAGGCCATGCTACTATAGATACGACTGGTTCTAGTCTCAGAAACAAACGAATCCGCGCGTCCTCCGATTGTTCGCGCCCGTGGGACCGCATAAAGACGTGGCACACCATGGCCGATCGACAGCATGGTCTATCGCGCACGCTGCCGAAGGACTTTACGTACTTTTCTGCAGGAGAACCTAGAACACCGGAGCGCGCTTCAATCCAGCTGGATGCGCCACCTCCACCACCGCGGCATTCTAGCTCGCGCCTCCGCCGATCCCGCGTTCGATCAGGGACCGACCTTTTCTCTCAGGTCAGTCTTGACTTCAACACATTCGACCCGGTTGCTCCAGATATGCCTCTACCTTCCATTGAATTTCCTCCCGCCCGTGATTCCTCCGCAGTCCAATCCCAGTATGGGGCAGTAGTACCTCCAACCAATGATCATTTTCTCGCACCGCCTCGTGCGCGGATGGCTTTGAAGACCCCGCCAGCTCAGATCCGTCCAGACCCTATTGAATCAGAATTATCAAGTCCATGGTCCTCCTGGAACCCTCAGGTGGCTGGAGCTGACATTGAACGCCCGGGCTCGGCCTGCTCAAATTTCTCCGATTCGTCAGTCTCCTCAATCGAAACATTTGGTTCGCGACAGTCTGTTGGCGGAAGCTGTACGAGCACCGAGAGCGACCATCACGATCCTTTCTTCCACTTGGAGCTTGCCCCGAAGCAGGCATTGGAGATGTCACCCATGCCTGTTAAAATCCAAAGAAAGAACCTGAAATCCTCGAAACCAAAAGAACGATGGACTTCTGAAATGGACAATCACCTATGGAACACCTATCAACTATACATCCAAGATCCCACGATCACGCCTTTCAAAATGACTCCTGGCAGCATTCCTCCTCTTGGCGTCACCCACAGAGTAGCACGAGAGGCAAAACGGAGCTGGGAAAGAAATGGCATTCGGCTTGACAAGCAGTTCACCTCAGCTGATACCGCACCTCGAAGCGGCGACTCAACCCCAACGGGGAGAGAGCATGCCGCGAAGCCATCGTGGCCCAAATCCGAATCTTCTACTCGGCGAAGGCTGAAGCTCCTGTGCAAGAGGAAGTTTTCTATTGCTCCTCACTACCAGAGAATGATGCAGTCGCGCAGCCCAACACCGTTCATGGACCTTTTCTCGCGAGCGTCAGACGCACCTCCGAGAGTCGAGGCCCCGGTCAACGACTCCACCGCCTATGCGACTCGTGACTTGGGCGTGTCTCTTGTTTCAAGCTCCGACCCCGGCCCATTGGCCGAACTGGCCGCACAAGATCCATTCACTGAGGCAAGCACCGAGATCTCCGTGTCGCGAATTCCTGGTACTTCCCTAGGTGGCTTGGGCAGCTCACTGCCAACCAAGTCGTCTAGCTTTGACGGTAGTAGTGTGGTGCCCCGCCTTGGTTCACCATTTTCGTACCATACTTGGGGCCCTAACAACGTGAAAAAGAGAAACCAGCGCCACACCCCGAGGGCTCGACGAGAGACTATTCATGTTACAGGCTCGCGCTTGCGATCTCCTCCGCGCATGGACCCCTTGCCCAACTTGGCTACCCATAAGCGCTCAACTTCCACTGTCACGACCACATCGCCTACTGATGAAGAAACCCAGCGCAATCTGGAAGAGCTTTTCCGTCAAGGTAAATTGAACGAGAGTGGTCATCGCCGAGTGCGAGTTAGGAACAGGGGAGTCACCATGGGTGCAGCGGCCACCCCCAAAAATCTTGATCAACTATTTTCCCCACCATCTTCTTCGTCTCGCAAAGAAGAAACACCATCGATGGAAAAACCTATGCCTAATCCGCTTTTGAACCTAAGCGGCGAGAACATCAAGCGACTCGGCTCTCCTTTCAAAATGGAGGGCTTTAGACGTACAGCACCAGCTGGCAGAATTTCAAGACATGCGCCCTCCCTTTCGGATCCGTTTGCCAGCGGCGTGCACCCTCGGTTCAGACCGTCGACACACCACGCACCCTCTCGAAACCAAGTCACCGCAAGCGGGCCTCCTTATGACCCCACAGAAGCAGGCATTTCGGACGCCGAGCGCATCCGGAGACAGATTCTGAACATGTCTTACCTAAGGCAATAAATCAACCCTGAGCGCTTGGCAAGCCTCTGCGCAGTGGCTGTTGCAGAGACCTCTACGTCGCCAGTGATATTTGATCCTGGCCGAACTATTTACCGTACCATTTGAAGCTATTTACACCGAAATGATGATACGAAACGGCATTTGACGACATTAACGACAGTACTAAGACTACAGAACGAACGAGCAATTGCGATGATGACTCAAAAACGAAAACCACATATGATTGATTATAAAAGTTACCGCTTGTTTACAGCGTTGGCGTGACATGAGCAAGTCTGGATTCGTCCAATAACAACGACACCTGTCAGAGTGAGAGACACAGATTGCTTAACTTTTCCCTCCGATTTTTGTCCATGCTGGACTAGACGCTCGCTCTTCTTTTCTTGGCCTCGACCGACTTTGCATTGGCCTCGAAACTACTCCAAACACACGTTCTTCTTGAAGCTAAACGTCAGGCGGCACCGCCAGACCAGCCACAAACACCCCAAAAATTGGCGCCGTCTCATGTTGAGATCTTCCGTTCACTCTATTTCCTTTTCGTTTTCTCTTATATCATCAGCTTTAGGACTTGGTTCCGGCGATACCCACTCTCTATCTTTCCTTATCTGTCAAAATTTCTTTTCTTACTACCGACGAGCTCCAGACGTCGCGCCATACATGATGATTGGAACGGAGCAATGCTGCTATTGAATGACGACCTACCCATAGATGAAATGATGCTGCTTATCGACTGCAAGCGCGCGTTTACCCATTACAGCGTTGACCTCTGCTATATGCGCTGGACCTTTGACGTCCGTGCAGCTTTACCTACTCAACCCTACTTCACCCTGCATGTCAGACATGTACTGTATTCCCCTACCCCTGTCTGTTCGATCTAATCTTCCCCACCATGTTTCAATATCTTGATTCAGACTCGCCACCGCAAGGGATTTGCAGGGTAACACCCTCTTATATTTCAACACTCTACTCTTTCTTCTCTTCTTATCTCATCCATCACAGTATGATCGGATCCTGAGTTGATTCTATTTTGACTTCTTTCCTTCGTTGCATTCACCCACTCAGTTAATTACCTGTTTGCTCTAGCTTTGCTTTTCTGATTGGAATCTTCAGCAGCTATGATGCCATGATATCATGATTCGATGTCGCGAGATAAACCTGAGTGTTTTGCTTATACTTGAATTTGAGATCTATATCCTATTTCTAAAGCGCTTCTTCGTCAATTAAATGTAATGTGTCCTCCGACGTAGTTTGGACCTTCTAAGGCAAGATGGAATATCGCGAGGTGTAACTGAGCATAGTCCTTGACCTGGGGACACATCCAGTTCTCCTATTCCAATCCGTCCAGGCTCATTCCATCCATGATATGGGACCTCCAGGATACTTAGGGCTAGCCCCCCACCCGCGTCACCACCAACCCATCCTTCCCAACAACCTCAACACCCGCCGCAACCACCTCATCAACAACCAACTCGTAAATTGTCGCATTCTCCAACCCATAAGACCCCCCCTGACTCCTCCGCGCCTCACACCCCTCAAACCTTACCTCCCCAAACCCCACAAACGGCACCACATCCCCACCCGTCGTATAATCCTCCACCACCCACTCCGCACTCAACCCGGCCAGTGTGGCCGTACTCGGGTTCTTCGGCGCACTCACAGCAACACTCACCCGCTCCCTGCTCGTCAGATTCTCAACACCACAAACCCCGTGATCCCTCGCCGTCACGTTCACAGAAACTACGAGCACGTCCCCGAGCTCCACGGCGAACTCGTCGTAGTAGAGCGCGAAGTTCGGGTACCACTCGTACCAGGCGCCTGTGTAGCCGACGCCGTCGATCACTTAGATGTCGACCCCTGTTTGTAGGATTGCGGACGGGTGGGCTGTGCTGCCGTCGATGCCGACCCACGCCGAGGCTGCTTGGTAGGTTGTGGTGTCGGATACTGGAGTTGGGGTTGGGGTGGGGACGGTGAGTGTTGCGGAGATGTAGGTGTATATCTCGGTTGGGTCTGAGGGTGGGGAGTCGAGGACTGCGCCGGTCCAGTTTGTGCTGTAGGTTTGGCTTTGTTGGAGGTGGAGGAGGTGGTGAAGAGGGAGTTGATAGAAAAGAATTCATGGAGTTTCTGGAGCGGTTGCGAGGCGCGGTGGGCTCGGATGTGCTTGAGCCTTTGCTCGGTCTCGGGGGAGAGTGGCGGTTTGGGCCGTTTTGCGCTGGCAGAAAGTGCTTGATTAAGGGAGCAGAGGAGGACAAGGAGCCAGTGGGAATGCATGGCTTTGCAGCCAGGACGGGGGAAATGTTCTGGAGAGACGTTTGGTGCGCTTCAGGCAGAGGCAGGACGTAGAGGTACCTCTACTCGGGTGGCGAGTGGAGGGTTTATATCAGGTCGTAGATTGGGAGAGGTGGAGGTTCCTTGTAGCCTAGTACTGATAGAGGTTTGAATTGGAAGAGTTGCAATACGTGAATTTCCAATACGTTAATTTGCAATTCACTCAAGTTCTAGATCACGTCTTGATACATTTACTGGCACCAACGTAGGTGCTCATATTGCAATGTATCGTATCTCATTAGGTCCACGGTTTTAGCGGACCGATCAATGGTTCTATCATAACGGAGTAGCTAAGATAGCTATGAAAGAAGAAGAAGAAGAAGAAGAGAAGGAGGAAGAGGAAGAGGAAGAGGTGACCGATGGATATGTTACGTTCCCAACGAAGCCCTGCAGAGGCCCGTTGGACGAGTGGCACCCACTGACATAGTTCACGGTGAGTTTACAGCCATTGGCGAACTTGGCATGCCCGCAAATTTTACATTCTCCCCCTGTCTCCTGGAAGAGGTGATCATACGCCCTATTGAAATTGTCAGTCAGCGGATTTGCACTTCTGAAAAACAAATGCATCGTCAACATACGCGGCCATCTCGTTTCCAGTCAGTCGGCAGTCATCGCCTTCAACGAAGACGCCACAGCCAAACCCGGCATTCTTGCCGTCAGTGTAGCAGGTTCCTGAGTTGGTATCCTTATCGGTTGTGCTAAAGACGAGTTAGATACTACTGCCATTTCCAGAATGAGTGGGACAAAAATTGACTTACCCGTAAATTGTGGTCTCTGTGAGGAAATCTTTGGCCATGTCAGAACTTATGCAGGTTTGCGAAGCTTTTGCAGCGAATAGAGCCCTTACAGTCATACCCTGTCTCAGTGGCCATCGGGGCTGTTGTTGTTTTCGTTGTTTTTGTGGTTGTTCGGGTCGTGGTTGTCGTCGTGGTAGCCAACGCGTCGTAATAGCTGCTCATTGCAGCATCAAGAGAAGCAGCCAGCGAGGGGTCGGAGAAGTCCGCCTCGGTCTCGAAGAAGTAGATGGTGCCTTCATTCAGACCATCTTCATCCAGAGTACTGGTAGTTGTTGTCGGCTGAGCAGAGCAGGCGGTAATAGTCTTACACTTGCTCGTCACTGTGGTTGTGGAGTATGTCGAGACCGGTGCCGTGACGAGGCTGCTGGAGATGTACTCGGTGCAGGAATCTGCCTCTTCAGCTTCACAGTCGGAATCTTCCGAGGTACAGTCGTCGCTTGTACAAACGCCGTTATCGCAGCCTTTGCCAGAGCAGGACACAATGCGGCATTTGGGCCCGGTGCAGACGTATGGGCTTTTGGTGCCCGTTGAGCCTCCTCCTCCTGAGCCGCGCGTGCAGTCTCGACCGAAGCATCCCCAGGAAAGGCATTTTGCTCCTATGCATAGTCCGATACCTCCGGAAACTCCTCCACCGCTATTGTCATCGTCATCGTCATCGTCGTCGTTGCTGTTGTGATCGTCATCATTGTGATCGTCATCATTGTTATTGTCATCGTTGTCGTTGTTGTCGTCGTCGTTGTTGTCGTCGTCGTCGTCGTCGTCAGAGTCATCGTCGTTATGGTCCTGGTTGTCTCGATCTCCACAGTCCTCTCCAATGCAACCATGATCTTGGCATCTATCTCCAATGCAATGACCTTGAGTGCAGTCCGAGCCAGTGCAGGCCGTCGAAGTACAGTCATCACCAACACACACCTGATCCTTGCAGTCACTACCTGTGCACCCCTTCTCAATGCAGAGTCCGCCACTCGAGCACTTGCCGTTCACACAACCCGGCCCGGTGCATTTGCTGAAAGATGGTGGGTCTGGGTCGAGGGGATCGACAAAGCTAGAGGAACTGTCGCTACCGCAGTCTGATAGACAGGGGCCGTCGCAAAACGCATAGCATTTATGTCCGCAGTTGGCGGTGCATGTCGGGCCTGGTGGGCTGCCTGTTGTAATCATAATGGTCAGTGTTGATCATAGTTTACAGTGTCGCCACGTACCTTGGGTGAATGTGATACTTGGGTACTTGGTCCCGTCCGTCGTCCAGGGCCAGGGAGGAATGCTGACGGTACGTGTGACTGGGGGGTGCGTGACGCCCGTTTCATTTAGCGGGTTTGGATCATTAGTGAGGACGACAGGCTGGATCTCAATGCTAGGAATAAGTGGGATGGCGCTCGATGTGACAACGTCGCTGATGTTCCAGTTGTAGTAGTTGATCACGGTTGTGGTAATCGGGTCGAGCGGAATAGTCGTAGACATGATATGGCGGGTGATGGTTGAAGTCACAGTCGTGAGGCCATCGCTCGTAACAGTCTTGATAGTACTCCAAGCCACCTCTAGGGAGGTCGGATACCCACCCAAGCTGATTGTCGTGGGCGTCTCGAGGACAGACTTGGGCAGGATGACACTCACCGGCGCAACGGCGGTAACAGTAGGAGACTCGTCAAGAACCTCTTGACCAACGTAAATCAGACCTGTCCCATCGCTACCACCCTCAGCGTTTGCTCCGCCCATTCCTGAGTCGGCAGTCAGAACGTTGGGGTTCTTCAAGGAGCCAGGACCACCCATATCCAGAGCCCAACTGAACAGCCCGCCGAGGCACTTGGAATTGGCAAACTGTGCCTTTTGTCTGAGCGTACGGCCGTCGTCAAAAGAAACCCTATGTCAATGTTAGTATGGATAGATAAAAGGAAAAAAGGGAACAAGTGAGGCCGCTCACCATTGGTCTCCACCCCAGGTCATCCAGTTGACACCCGCAGCCTCGTCATACTGGATATCCACGGAATAGTCGTCGATGATACGTGCAATCTCATAGTCAGATAGAATGCCGCCCGTGCGCGTGCATTCGCCAGGACGGGCACCACCGCTGCTGTCATTGTCTGTAGCAAACTCACACCCGGGAGTACTGCAAGAGGTGTCGGCGAGGGTGAATGAACGGCCGTAGAACCCTAAGCCAAGCAAGACCTTACTGGGTTCAATACCGTTGCGCCAGAGGAGATCGAGACCAGCAGATATTTCTACATGTTCCACGTCAGCTCCCGTTGTAATTAGACGAAAGAAATGGAGGAGAACAATGGTACTCCAATCCTCCACACGCAAAATTGGGCAAACGCACCTGTTAGGTTGGTGTGGGGATTGATGACCGAACTAGTCCATTCACTATTCCCATCCCACGCTCCGTGGATGTCATAGGACATGAAGTTAAAGAAGTCAACATATTCCTGCATGCCGGCGAGGTCGAATCCCTTCAGGTACCCTATGTGCGTACATGGTCAGGCTTGAGGGCAAAGATTGGCGGGTGAGCTTGGGGTGGAGGTTCTTACAGTATGACGAAGGAAGGGTACAAGTGATCCCGTATTTGCTTCCCACTGCTGCTTTAAGCTCCTTAAGAAAGGTGACCAGATTGGCAGTATCCCTTGAAGCGCCGCCTGTGCAAATTAAAACGGCGTTAGCAAGACTTCTGGACCGCATGCTGCAAGTCATCGAGAGCAGTGAGTTGCTTGAACAGAAAGAAACACGTACCTCGATCCTCAGCCGCGGGGTATTGCCAGTCAATGTCAATACCATCAAATCCGTACTCTTCCATAAACGAGATTGCCGAGTCGATGAAGGTAGAACGAGTCCCAGGGAAGCGAACCATATCCGAAAAGACTTTGCCCCCAACATCCCAGCCTCCAATCGCGATATATGTTTTGAGGGTGGCCTTTTTCTTTTTCAGGGCAGTGAACTTTGACCAGTAGTTTTTATCATTCGCATTGGTGGTTGTAATCGTGAAGTCGGTTGCGTGGATCCCGGCGAAGGAATAGTATAAGTGCTGTCAACGCACAGTTAGTGTACGAACGATAGGATATGTCTTGTAGATGGGCCTCAAAACATACCGTCCATGGTGCAACATTGATATTCTCTGGTAAAACAACGTCGCAAGCTCGGTCAGGGTTCCAGCCCTCATAGTAACCAATGTAGACGGCTTCACTTGATGTGCCCGAGCAGGTTCTGACAGGAAACGGTGTGAGAATCATGAAGAAGGACATGAAAAAGAAATGGGGTACATACGACTCGCTGATCACATCGCAGCCACTTTGACAGCCACTTCCACAGAAGTCTTCGGTTGTGCCGCAGAATCTAAAGATATTAGTATACGCATTTATGTGCAAGGTAAGAGAGCTCATATACCCGTATTCAGAGCAGCAAACGTTGAGTGGACACTCTGTTCCCGGGGTCTCAGCGTACTCTAAGTATCGATTAGCCTTGAATTCCATGGATATTGTGTAGCGAAAGCTCTATCACTTACTACCGCACTCAGCTACCGCATCGCAGCTAGAGATACAGCTGTCTCCGCAGAAGTCAGGGCCAAAGCCACAGTATCCTTCTAATGAGCAGCAGCCCGAGACACAGTCCTCCGTGTCAGAGCATGACCCTAACTCGGCTTGCACTGAGGGCAGGAAGACCAGGGATGCGAAGAGCAGAAACTTGGATATCGAAGGTGTCTTCATGCTAGGATACCGACTGAAGATGCTATTTAGACAGACATTGCTCGAGAGGCTGTCTAATACTTATATCATTGAAGGCAGAATCACTCTCCAGCTCAGCTAGAGCTCGTTACAAATGGTAATATTACGGGAGCTGATTCAAAGGTCAAATATTTTCGTTTCTGCCCCGTATCAGAGAAATCAGGAGAGAAGCCGTTGCACCCGAGACCCGCTATCACAGACCAGTAGACTAGACCGATGATCTGTATATGGCATATGCACAATGCAGCAGGTTTTGAGTGGAGTCAGACACCACCTCTGTGGAAGACCATCGGTGATGGTGATAGTGTGCATCCAAAGCGTGTAAGTCCTGTTATTCCAGCTGGTTCTCCATCTCACCGTCTTGGTTTCCGCAATAGGAATGAGCTCAAGAGAGGAAGCCAGGAAGCCCGGCTATTCCAGGGCTTTGCCTTGGAGAAAGTTGTTTTCGCTACGCCCTAGCGTGGTTGCAGACGGATGAGGTGCTGCAACGATGGTCGCGCCCCCTCGTCCGAGATTATAGTCTGACATTCCGTGCTAGTAATTGGATTACATTGAAGAGTTCTCGAGGGCCACTAGTGGCCTGGATCGGTAAAGAATGCGTCGCTAGGTGCTTACGCAGAGGGCGCTGAATGCGAATTCAGGACGCAAGAGAAAGCCGGGCTGTTGTTATGTCTGGAATTGCACCTTAAGTAGAGCCTTTCCCGATGCCTTACTAAACTATCGGTCCCCTGCCCGGCTTCTATCCCACTGTCCATTGTCATTGTGTGTCCCTTCCACTCTCCGCAATGAGGGCGTCTCCCAAATTACAGCGCATGTGTGCACGAGCTGGATACATACTGCCCCTGGTTCTGTTAGCCTTGAGGCACCATGTTACCGCATTCCCTGTTGAACCCTATGCGGAAACTCTGGACACCGATCGTTTGACATCCAATAGCTCGTTACGGATGGATAACCACCTTATGACCAGGGATGATGGACCTGCTGACGCAGCTATCCAAATCTAGTCTGGGATCCCGAATGCACGGCAGCGCAGAGAAGATACATCGAGAAGGAGCTTACTGAAGCCCAGACTATGGTATGAATCCTGGACCCTCTTCAGAACTACCTCAAGTCAACAGCGAATCTGAACAGGCCAACACAGCCGTATCGCGACTCACAGAGTTAAGAGACGTCCTTGTGGACAAGCGACAGCCTCGAGATTGGGGCACGCGGTCCAAGTCCGTCACCGAGGCTCTTATGACTTGGAACTCCTTCTTTGGCATAGTCAGGCTTAATGACCGGAACCCGCCTTCCGGATCATTTGTCACGATTAGACAGGCGATAGAGGATATTAAGTATACCAGAAGTGAGTCTTGAATTGATATCATCTGCGAGTCAACCATCCTAACCCTCTCAAAATAGACAACTACATTCGAATCAAAAAGGCTCTGGTGGCAAAAGATGACTTCAAGATGCGGATCAACTGCCAGGATGACTTTTTGATAAATCCTGAAGTCAAGGAAGATCAGGATAACGAGGGGAACACTGTCAGATTTCGTAAGTTCCTCATACTCTCGTATCTTCCATCTCGCTCACGGAGACATAGGCGAGTTTCAGGACAGTCGAAGCGAAGGTTCACGCGGAACAATCACCGCTCCTCTGGCCAACAGCCTTTGTTTTGAGAAGGCAACCCTGAGTGGGTGGACCTTCTATAACGACGTGACTGAAGTTCAGGAGATGATGCTTTGCCCAAGAGCCCTCGAGCGGTGGGGGACGACGACGCTCACATCGACTCCGGAAACAAAAGCCAGCTTGCTTGGACAAAGATTAATCGGGCTGAAGAGCAAGGCTGGCGCCACGATCATCCTTCACGAACTGACTCATTCTAGGGCTCTCCACGGAGGCTTTAAAACCGGTGAGAACATCAGCGCATCTTTCACCGATAATATAAGCTTACCATGATGTAGTCGACAGAAGTTACAGTTACGAAGGTACTACGCGTATGGCGTATGGTACCCTGGGCATCCGCGCCCTCGCCAGGCAGAACCTAAGAGTGACCCGAACAAATGCTGGTAAGTATATTTGCCTGTAAGAACCTACTTTATACTGATAGCTTGGGATAGATACACTTGCGTTATTTGCGCTGGGTTCGTATTCTGTAGCATTCCGTGCAGAGTGAGTGATATGCTAATCAGTTGACAGCCATGTACTACGACCAACGCGTTTGGGATACTGGAACCTGTACCGATCAAGACAAGTCGCAAACATTTGCTCGCATTACTTTTGACTATGACTACTGAGAGGGGAAGTATTTGGTTAGCAAGGGTTGTTCATCTCTCTGCCCCTGGAATAAATGGAGACTATTTTGTCATCAAATCACAATAAATTAGTTACTATAGGTACTTAAGTTACAGAAACCAACTCCCCTGGTTCGTGCGAGAGTTCTCCTCCTCCTCCCTGTGCGCGCAGGAATGGCCCGGCTAATCCGATTGCCAGCCGAGTTGATTCTCCATATTGCCCAGTATCTATCCAGTCAGAGAGACATCAACTCGCTCCTCCGCTCTCACAGGGTGCTGTACCACTTGCTCCATCCCTACTTATGCCGTTTCAATGCTCGTCGCCGAGACGGCTCAGCGTTCGTGTTCGCAGCCAGAAATGGAGACATCTCGTTAATTCACAAACTGCTCAACGCAGGCTCCAGTATCGGGTCTGTCGAGGCCAGAGATCCTGAGGACTGCGCAATGGAGGAGTGGGGCACCATCATCAACCCGCTTGTGATTGCCGCCCAAAACAGCCACCTTGCTGCTCTCAACGTCCTGCTCAACGAATCCCGTGCGTGAAGCAGAACACTGCCCTTGGTGCCGCCATTGAGTGCGGATGCAGTAACGAGATTATTGAGCATCTTTTGCTGCAGGGGGCGGAGGTCAATGTGAAAGAGAATCCCCACCCATGGTACGAAGCCGCCGTTCAACGTGGAGGAGAAATGCTGCAGCTACTATTCAAGTATGGTCGGCGACCAAAGTCCGATAGGGCTCTGTCCGAGGTCGCCTTTCGAAGCAACGATCCTAGCTTGCTTGAGCCCTTTACGCAAGCTGCGAAAGGGGACCCGATGATCGATATCCGCGTGTACGGCCATACGGCATTATTCACGGCTGTCGACAGAGGACACTTTGAGGTGGTCAAGTATCTGATCCAGAGGGGCGCAAATCCAAATCTAACGGCCCAATACAAATTTTGGAGAGGGGACTTCAGTATTACTTGGATGGCGGTGCAGGCACTAGCACGGCAGGTCGAGACCCTGGAGTACCTGGTTAAACAGCACGGAGTTCGCCCAGATCAAGATGCGCTTGACAAAGCCCGAGAGCTAAGATTGGAGGACGCCATTTCCCTGCTTGAGGAATTTTCTTATGAGAATATTCCGGGTAAGATGGATATATCGAGCTACGTCGCCATGATGGAGCTAAAGAGCAAGAAACCCAGCCCGGAGTCTTACGCCATGGATTGGTTACCTTGTCTTGTTTCGGCCAGTGAACCTCAAGAACTCCCATTGATTGAGATGTACAGCGACTACAGCCTGCCTTGGGAACTATGAGCCACCTTGAGTGCTGTTGATATTCTTCTAGCTACTCCGTAGTTAGTGGAGTCTTTAAGAAAAAAATTGCCGAAGAAGATCCGAGGAATTACAGTTCTCACTGGATCCTCCTGGGTCCTGATGTAACCCTACACTGAAAGACCCCGTAGGAATCGAACGCTACAAGTGGGTGCGTCTAGGCTTGTACAATACAAGCACAGCCAAGGATTCTTCGAAGGATGCGGCTTCGAGACTCGCGACTGTGATTAATTTTTCGTAGCGTGGGCTTGTGTGGAGCTTGTTTCCGTTGCTGCTCGGTTGCCCCTGTGAGTCATCATCTTACCGTAGGAACTCCCTCTTGCGGTATAGGCTCTACCAGTACGGAGTACATGCAGGTTCATCACACAATCACACAGGCGGAGGTTTCACTCGGCCCATTTTTGAGCATACAGCAAGTGACCCTACTGTGGCGAGTCAGGTCTCCGATTATGTCCGAGCAGTGCCTAGACCGCCGATCTAGGACCCTGGAAGACTGTTCCAATCATGGTGGATCCCATGGTATTGCTCTGTGAGTTTGTAGTCCATACAAACGAAAACAGCTCTAGATTACGTTAGATAATACCGCTACCTGGGCCCCAGAAGCGCCATGCGGAAGACTTCCGATATGACCAGCTATTGTCAATTACAGTGAGTCCTCAAAGTGCGAGGTCGGAAGGGAGAAAGGTACAATGCTGTTTTTTGATCTAGAATATCAGTAGCGAATGATAGCATTGAGGGCATAGCGGAGCCTATATTTCTGCGAAGGAGGGGTTGTCATTTTCCAAGATATAAAGCTCAACAACCATGGGAGGTAGTCGAGAGTATAGCCAAGGTTTTATTTATTTTCAGTTCATCTTCTACGATAGTCCTACCTGCGATGGTTCAGTCGAGGTTTCTGTTGCCTGCCATTCTCGGACTGGCTCAAGCGGCATCCCTTCGCAAACGTTTCTCCAATGGTGACTTTGCGATTGGGGAGACGGACCCGGATGTTAGCACGGGCTGTACATACTGGGCAAATTCGATATCCTCTAGCGACACATGCGCAAAGCTCGAGAGCTACTACGGCATCACTATCTCTCACCTCGTCTCCTGGGTGAGAACAAACCATGCACCTGTATTCTTCTGGAGTCTAAATGCTAACCAGGATGAGAACGTCATAGAATCCATCTCTATCATCGGATGACTGTAGCCTGAACGATGGCTGGAGTTACTGTGTGGAAGCCCCTGCTGTGAAGCCCACTTCCACTACCAGTACTTCGACCACAATTTCTGCGACAACGTCGACAACATTCCCTACGACAACTACAACCTCGACTGATCCATCACCTACCCAGACTGGCTTGATAGCCTCATGTGACGCTTACTATTTCGTCGAGAAGGGCGACTACTGCCAAGAAATTGTGGACTCATTCGGCAACTTTACCTTGCCTCAATTCTATTCCTGGAACCCGTAAGTGCCCTCCGCGTCTGTTTAATGTTGAGTTTACAGGGACTGATTCTAGATTTTCTTCCAGTGCTATTGGTGACTCTTACAAGGGCTTGCAGGCCGGTTACTACGTCTGTGTGGGAGTGGCTGGCTCATCATCACCAAGCGTTACCACAGCCATTACAACTTCGGCGCCAACTGCCACAAACATCCAGCAGCCACAGCAACCGGGATTAACATCTAGCTGTATGCTATATATAGAGTGCGATTAGAAGAAGGGAGCTAACGGCCCTCACAGGTAACGATTACTATTTCGTCGAATCCGGCGATACTTGCGCCGAAATCGCAAGCTCAAACAGCATTACGCTGTCCAAGTTCTACGCGTGGAATCCGGCTGTTGGGAGCTCCTGCGCTGGTCTCCAGGCCGGCTACTACGTCTGTGTTGGTGTAGCTGGTATGTTGCCGACTGCTTCCCCTCATCATTGCCTCTCTCTCTCTCTCTTCTCCTTTATTCATCTCTAACAACCATCCACCATAGGCTCCAGCCCGTCAACCACAACAAAAGCACCCACCACCACCACCACGGAGCCTCCAGCAACAACAACGTCAGAATCAGAATCAGCCCCCACACCCACCCAAGCAGGTCTCACTCCCTCCTACACAACCCTCTACAAAGCCCAACAAGGCGACAGCTGCTGGACCATCACAACCGAGAAATACTCCTATCTATCCGGCAACAACCTCTTCTACGACTGGAACCCCGCCGTCGGATCCGACTGCAGCAACCTGCAAGCAGGATACTATTACTGCGTCGCAACGGTAGACCAGGCGCCCATGCCCGACACGATCGATTCATGCAGCAAGTGGCATCTTGTTAGCAGCGGAGATAGCTGCTGGTCAATCGAGCAGGAGCACGGCGTCTATGCAGCGGAGTTCGCAAGGTGGAATCCGTATGTGGGGAGTGGATGCGAGGCGCTTTGGTTGGGGTATTTTGTTTGCGTTGGGGTTTGAGTGGGTGATGAGTTATTGGAAAATATGTAGATGTATGTTTTTGCTATGGAGCTGGTAGATCAGGTACCTAGTTAACTGTACCTTGTGTATTTGGTAAAACCAGAGACAATTTGCTAACTAGTATAGTACCGGATACTGGAGTAGCTAGCTGGAAATAAAATTGTCAATCACCGATGTCCACTCTTTCGGAGACCCACCGCGATGCCCGTGGCTCCACAGCTAGGGAGCCGCAGCGGAAACTCCCGGTAATTTACCCAGACTAGCGGCCCGCGGGCCGTTGCTGTCACAGTGATCAGTTTTGAAAAAAACCCGCACGGTCTTCTGGTCTGAGATTAGAAGAGGGTTTCCTACAAGAGTGGGGTAGGAGGCTATTCAACAAGCACCTTCCCCTTTTCAATTTCGTCGCACAGACTATTGGGGCATGCTGTGGTCGGCTATTAAAATATGAGCTACGAGGGGATCACGGAAAAGAGAGCTGCGAATGTGGTTGATGGAAGAATTTGTAAAGTAAAACAAGCACTATGAACAAGTAGAATGGAAGATAGTAGAGTGAGACAAAATAGAAGCGGAATGATCGGAAGAAACGCCAGCAGTTAGAGGAAGGGGGTATAACGCGGTGATTTATGTCATGATAAAACACTGGAAGAGAAGAGGGATAAAGCGGCTTAAGAAGAACCAGACGAATGCGGTGAAGCAGAAGAGCAGAAGATAGGAGAGGAGAACAGACTGTTCAGACCTTCTCTAACCTCCTCTTCTTCTCAGCAAAGACAGCTTCCAACTTGCGAATCTGCAAACCAAGCCCCTTCTTCTCCGCATGGGCGAAGAGCCAAGCCTCCATTTTCTCACGTAGATATTGCATGGAGTTCAGGACTGGCAAAGTCGGCACGCTAGCATCAGGAGCCGTTGCACGCTCCATCTGAATCCAACGGTCTGCAGCAGGGTTGAGCAGGAGATCGAAAACATCAGCCCAAATATCGCGCTCCCAGTAGCGCTTCAGGGGTTCGCGGATGCGGTATGTCGTTGTTGCAGCGTCGGTGAGTGTTGACTCAATGTATTTGCCGAAGAGCATGACGTGGATAGTACCGGCAAGACCATACAGGTCGATTTGGTGGGTCCATGGTCTCATTTCACGGATCTCGTTACATTCATGTTGGCCCGCTTTCCAGTCTGCAATAAACTGCACGGATGGGTCAAAGGCGCGCATGTCGATGCTGCGGCCGAAGTCGATGAGTGACAAGCCCTTGTTTTCCCAGCCAAATGCGCCGCTTGGGGAGTAGTAAACCTCACAGGGATCAGCAGAGTAGTCAAGGGGCGAGGCTGGTTTGTCATCGAAACGAATGAGGCAGTTGTCGGCTTTGATGTCGCCGTGAAGAATGCCACACGCGTGAAGAGCTTCAACGGTGCGGAAGAGTTCGATAGTGAAGAACATTGCAAGGGCCTCATCGAGTCCTCCCTCTCCGGTTGCAGGACCTGAGATCCCTTCATGGCGCACGAGGTTGACAAGGTCTAGGAGCGTCCCCTGCGGGCGGTAGTCTTCAACAAGAATGCTCTCACCCTTGAAGATATGTAGCTCGTGTGCGCGGATGATGCTGTCGGAAGATCGGGCGAGGGCCGGGACTTGGCTCATTCGGTAGTGTGCGGTTTGGATCATGTAGAATTCCCAGGCATTTGGCGGACCTACCTCCAGCTTAATCGCTTCGAAGCCGTAGCGCGGCGCTTTCTGACGGGTCAAGCTAAGGGCACCAATGGACCCCCCGCTGGTACTGTCACTAGACTCATCATCAGAGTCAGAAGGCAGACTGTCGATGCTTTCCGCCAGGTACACTGGTGCGTAGGCCCCGGCTCCAAGTTCTCGTCTGATGATATAGCTCCTTTCCGCTCCCGGGATTTCGATGATTGGTACGTCAAAAGCCGCCTCGTCGCCACCCTTGGAGCGCCTGCCGCTGGGTTTCATGAATTTCTGGATTTCACTAGCGTAGTGGCTGTGGGATTCAGTATGAACATGGTAGCCGGGATATGCTGCGAGAACGGATTGCAGAGTGTTGAGGATAGTATCGCGGACCGGTTTGGCGATAGGGTTGCACAAAAGATCAGTGATAATGGCCTCCGGCTGATCCAAGCCCTTGGCAGGAGACGCCAATCTAGAACTCGACTGTGACCTATTCGCGGTCGGACTGAGGAGGACATCGTCTAGGCCGTGAAGGGTTTGTCCGTGGTAGGGTGTTTCTGTGGCAAGGGGACTTTCCAAAAGGTTCCCCATCTGCGGCATACCAGGGGTTGTTGTCGGTACCAAAGCGTTCTTCGAAGGAGTCCTTGTGTTGAACATGTTGCTTCGAGCAGCAGTAAATGACGGTAGAGAGTGTTCAGTGCGTTCAACTATCGGTGTCATAAAGGGAAGGCGATTCTGAGCAACCACCACCGGGTCTCGATATGTGCCCAAGGGTGCTACATAGTCCTCTGGCATCTCTGGAACAAATCTCTGCCTCTGGGGGTGTTCACCCTCGGTTGGAGTACCAACACTTTCTGGGTCCTCATCGTCATTGTTAACTGATAATTGTGTTGGGTCAATGGAGCGAGAGGTCGTTTCAGGTCCAAGGTCAGCGGTGGAAAATTGAGTCCATTCGCCATCAACAACACTTTCAGCACGGGTGTTGTCAAAGTCATCGCCTTCGTCAAATGACTTGTGGAATGTGTCGTCTCCGAAGTCGCTTGAAGCAGCCGAAATTCGCCCGGTTACAGTACTTTCGCCAGCACTGGTGTAGTCGTCGTCGTCAAAGTCGCTGCTTTCGCCCGCCTGGGACTCTGCTTTCAATGGCTGATTGAAAATGTCATAGATTTCGTCCGTGGCTGCTCGTGTGTGCATCGTCATCGTTGGTTCTGCTGTGCTCTTACGACGAACTTTGTTGTTCCCTGTTGGAGAATCAAACTTCATTTTGACTGGTCTTGTTTAGCATAATTCACTGCAGCACTCCTGGGAGGCATTTCGGCATTGCTTACTGGTTTGTGTTTCAGCCTTGACCTCACGCAGCTTCGGCTTTCGAGCCTTTGCAGCCTTTCCATCATGCGACTTCCCTAAGTCGATTGGTTGCTGTAAAGCGTGGTCACCCGTGTCCTTCAGGGTCAACTTCTGACGGAATTGATCAGGAAGACCCTTCTCAGCGTCGTTGCCACTCAGTTTGAGCGTATTTGGCTCTCCTGAACTGGCGTTGCCGGATACCGGCTTGAGGGGCTGCTTCTGGGCACGCCAGTTCTTGTCCATCCATCCACGGTGGCTAGCCCGAAGCTCTTCAAAACTCATTTCGATGTTAGGGTTCTTGTAATCAGGGTATACAGCATCTAGGTCGACAAATACTCGCTCCCTTCTGCCTGTACGTGGGTTAGTCGCTTCTCGGATGCGATGCTCTGGAATTGGTTTCGTCTGCATTTCATCTTTGACTGGAATATCTGATTTTGACTGAGTACATAGAAAGAAACCAAAGAGGTTCATGCCACCAATTAGTCCTATGATCGTAAATATTTGGAATTCAGAGAGGAGAAATTAATCATTGTCTTACCGTGTCCCTGAAAATTGCCAACTTTTCCGTTGGCGCAGCCTTCTTCCCAGCTTTTAGAGTCTCCCCAGCCCACGGTTTGGCCTCCACTTTATTCTCCTTTCTTCGTTCTTGCATTGATCCAATACTATCCCAGCCTTTGGTCGCTCCTCCAAGGGCAGGTTGAGTAGCCGCGGGATCTGTGTCTGTGAAAATAGCCATCTTTTGTTTCCCCGACTTTGTCTTTGGTGCAGGTGCAGCCGCCGGGCTAGGTCGCTGGGATTGAGAATCTGTGGGTGAGGCGGCGCTTAGAGCGAACGGATCGATTTTAGCGGCTAATGCGGGGCGGACGGCTGGGAGCGCGGGAGAAGAAGGGCCATTGTCTTGTGTCTGTTGGTTGTACCGTCTTTGGAAATCGCTGTACTTCCGAATAAGTCGTTCGGTCGGGCGGGCTTCTCGGTCAATACCAAGTCTGTATACCTCGTCCGCCTGTGTCCATCTGCCTGCAGTCTCTAACCACGCGGCGAATTCTTCGTAGAAGAGGGCTAGACCTTCTCCAACATGATGACGAGCCATGAAAGCGAATGTTTCCCGTGGTGAGTCTGAGAAAAGTCTGATGTAGTGCAGCCATAGCCGTAAATAACGTGGGTCGTTCTTGTAGTGGGGTGATGATACAAATGACTTGACCGCGCGTTCGAGGAGCGGTAGGAGGCCGGACTCGGCGGTTGACTGTGCGGAGGGATATGCGTTCAAAGCCCATTTGATATAGCGATCGTATATGTCGAGGGGGTCATCCGACTCTCCGATAGCCTGTAACTCGGTCTCATATTCCTGTCGAATAGCGTCGTTGAGAGTTCTAGTGTCGTTTGGCGATGGTGCTCCTAGCTTGTCGCTAGGATCTCGAGGCGAGAAAATGCGAGCTAGCTCCCGTGCAGAGCGCCCGCCTGGGAGTGACTGAATATTTTCTTTCTGGTTCTCGATGATGTCGAAGTCGATCAGATCTCCGGAAGCCGCCATGGCGGCAATGGCTGTTTTGATTGATCGTGGGCAAGGGAGAATGTACAGTCGTCGAAGGGATGAGAAACAGATGCTGCCGTCGATAGCTCAGAGGCTGTGGTCGTCGAGTCGTAAGTGTCGGTGGTCGTTGAAATGTCGAGTCTTGACAGAGACACCAGATTCCGTTTATTTTCGAGGCTATCGATAAACACGTGCTCCGTTGCTGTGGTGATGGTCACATGATCAATTTTACCTAAAAAGGATATATTGAAGTTCGAAAGATTACGCACAGTGAGATGGAAGTCACAGCCTGCTGCTAGTTTTATTTTCGAAAAACGCGTAGCAAAACCCATATGAGTGTGCTAACATCGATTAAGCTCTTTTTGTTCGACCCAATAGGCATTGGCTGCGTCTTCATGCGAAGCGCGTGGTGACGCGCCGCAACCTTCCCTCCGCGGAACATTTAGGTGCCTCACTTGAGGTCACTAACTTACTGCCTGTGTTACCACTCTCTCTTCTATAGCTGTCTTCTGGCATTTCACAAACTCTGATATAATAAATACTCGCCACTTGCTGCAGCTATCTTCTTCGTATCCTCGATCGACCTTCTCAGGCATCCGTTTTAGCTACAGCGGGGCGAATCTGAAGAATTCAAAGCCTCACGACTACTGTCTGCTACGCTCACACCATTGCCCAACCGCAAGCGATTTGAACCAACCCCCAGCTCTTAGGTCTCAGGGTGTGTGCTCTACAGTCTATTCACCTCTGATACTGCCAACGCGCCTCTGCGATGCCTCCCCGTGCTTTAAAAAAAGCTACGATTCCCACCCCGTCCGACGAGCCCCAGATCGAGAACAAGAAGCGAGACCTAGAGGAAAACGCTCTACTGTCCCCTCGGAGACAATCGAAACGTATCAAATCGACGGAACAACTCCGAACCGTATCGTCCGATCGAGAACAGCCGGAAGAAGTTCGGGTCAAGCGCGCGGTCCGGTCCTCAAGGAAGACAATAAAGGTCGAAGACCAGGCTCAAGATAATACGATCGTCGAGGCGATTGAAGAGGAGGTCAAACAAGAAGAGTCTGTCGAGGTGAAGACAGAGGAGGCAGACGAGAAGGCGGCGGTCGCTACCAAATCGACACGGAAAAGGAAGACCAAGAAGGAACAAGAAGCTGAGATGCTGCCATTAAGGGCCAGGACACAGGGCCTGCGGATGTACGTCGGCGCTCATGTGAGTGCCGCAAAAGGTAAGACTTTGTCCTCAGTGTCTCAACCGCGCCATTACTCATAGGCTTTCCTCTTGTTAGGTGTCTTTAACGCTGTTAACAACAGCACGCACATTGGGTACGTGCTCGCTTTCCCTCGGACGAATACCCATGGTTAATGATTTGCCAGTGGCAACGCCTTTGCTCTCTTCCTGAAGTCGCAGAGGAAGTGGGATAATCCCCCACTGCAAGACGAGCATAGAGACAACTTTCGCAAACTCTGCAAGGAGAATGATTACGATGCATCCAAGTATGTCAAACTGCGCTAGCCAAATCCTGTATCTAGACTGCTAACAGCTATAGATATGTTCTTCCCCATGGCTCATACCTGGTCAACCTTGCACAGGATGATAAAGCGAAAGCAAAGCAGGCATACGATGCGTTCTTGGATGATCTACTTCGCTGTGAGGCTCTAGGAATCAAACTATATAACTTCCAGTAAGTGCTTGCAGCCGCTAATGAGTTGTCCAACTAACCCTGCCAGTCCCGGGAGCGCAGGCAAGACTACTCTTCCCAGTGCCCTGTCTCGTCTTGCGAAAGCTTTGACGAACGCGTTAAACGCTACTTCCACCGTTGTACCCGTTTTGGAGACAATGGCAGGGCAAGGGACTGTGATAGGAGGACGATTATCCGACTTTCGCCCCCTTTTTGCCCTAATCCCCAAAGAGCTGCACCCACGCCTCGGTATATGCATAGACACTTGCCATAGCTTTTCCGCGGGGTACGATCTCGCCTCTCCTGCTGGGTTTCAGTCGTTCATGGGGGAGTTTGAAGACTTGATTGGCATTCAGCACCTACGCGCGCTTCATCTGAACGACTCAAAGGCCCCCCGGGGGAGCAACCGCGACTTGCATGCCAACATTGGCACTGGCTTTCTCGGCCTGCGAGCCTTTCACAATGTCATGAACGAGCCTCGATTTGAGGGCATTCCCATGATCTTGGAAACACCCATCGACCGAGCACCCCCCGGGGCGACCCCTGATGAAGTAAAAGAGAATGAAGAAGCCTCTGACTTGAGCGCCAGTGATGAGGACAAACCGAAACCTAAGAAGAAGCAAACTAAGAAGCCAGCATCAGCCAAGTCACAACTTGTCCCAGATCACTCTGTTTGGGCCCGCGAGATTGAACTTCTAGAATCCCTTATTGGCATGGACCCGGCTGGCCAAACGTTCCTCGATCTTGAGGCTAGACTGGCTGAAGAAGGAAGAGAGACGCGCGAAAAGCACATGGAGCAGTTCAAGCGCAAACTCGAGGCTGACGAGAAGAAGAAAGCCAAAGGTGCAGGAAAGCAGAAGACATTGATGGAGATGATGGGTGGGAACAAGAGGACGTCTAAAGCCAGCAAGAAGCGCGAGGAGACGGAGAGTGAGGACGAGGGATGCCAGAGTTGCTAAAATCGAGATACGTTGTTGCTGGCCTGGATTTTGTGGGTTCAACATTGGCCTCTTTCCTCTGTTGATTGTTCTGAATCGTGATCGCGTTTTTTCCTATAGCATTTGCACATGACGATGCTGTACTCATTCTGAGGCGATTGGTCTCGCTTTCGGCTCCTTGCAGGGATTGTTTATCAGTCTTTCGGTTGACGGGGTTTCATGTATGCTATTAATACTCGGTCCAGGATCCTACAATTGCATGACTATGGCATGCGAGGCTTGTTGCGTTAGGGTATCTTCCACCTTGAGGCCAGCATAAAGCTTACAAAAACATTTCATCAGAGTCTATATAATTAGCCTCACTAAGCTCGAGCCCAATCAGGTACCATTATGTATATATATATATTTCGGGCGAGGACAGCCTTACCACCTCACCCAACCCTCACTCGTGCCTCGCCCACCTCAAACATCCCTCGAACACACAGACACATCCGACCCCGGTTTCAAACGCCCCGACAAACTATCTGACCTCTCACTCAAACTCGGACTCAAGCCCGGATACAGCGCCTTCTCCGACCCGTCCGTACCGCTCGTATTCTTCTCTCTCTTCTTGAACAGTGGGCTCAACGTTGGCAGGCATGCGGCTGCTATACCGACGGAACATTCGACCAGAGACCATATTGCGGACGGCGTGCCGTTGTCTGGTTACGGTTCGTATTAGTAAAAGTGACTCAGACCGACTACGTTTGGTGGATATGCGAGGAAGAAAGCGAAGAGGGGTAGCTCGGCTTACAGCTTGGATCCCCGGGTTCAGTCTTGGACATTACAACTGCACGGACGGTGCTGAATGCGCAGACGCTGGGGGTGTCAGTATACATTGATCGAAACACTGTAGGATAGGAACAGGGACAAGGACAGGGACAGATATACATACGTCCCACCTAGCAAGAATATCGACAAAACCTGCAACTTCCTCTTCGGTTTCATCTGTAACCCCAGCACTGGTTTGACGGGTAGAGCGAGGATCGCTACGTCGGTGAGGATGTTCACGACGCTAGGAATTGAATCAGCCGGTCTGTTGCTCACCCGCTGCCACGGCTATTTTCCAATGAGATTTAGATAGGGAGGGTGCCACTTACGCGAGAATCGTAAACGGCGTCGACGTATCAATGCACGTCCCCGGCTTCCCCGTCCAGAGACTTGATAGCGGGATACACTCGAAGCTGACAACTAGGACGATTGCGAAGTTGTATGCTACGACGACGGCGCCGACTGCGTAGGAGGTGTGGAGGAGCCAGCGGAGCGGAAAGATGCGGTAGTAGAATGCTAGGATGGAGACTTTGGTGAGCATTATGGTGATTGCGTAGCAGATTGAGGCGGCAACGTAGCCCTGTATACTAGTTAGTGGCAGGGTATTAATAGATTGGCGGTAGACATACCTCGCCGAACAATTGCATATTCTTGACGAAGATGATGTGTAGGCCCCCGCCATTGACGATGTTGATGACGGCTAGGATGTCGTATGAGAGTTGGAATGCCTGGTGTTGCTCTGGTCAGCCATCATCTCGTTCTCATCGGGAACATATGTATACACACTACTGCACCGAAAATGATATAGTCATCCAAGCCAAAGCCGCCCTTAGAGCGGAATCTGGCTATGACTCGTGCAGTTATGGCGGCGATAACGACAACAAAAGCGCATGTACATGCGGCTATTCGGTTTGGGCGGAGGTCGTCATCGGCGTGGGCCTGGAAGTAGGCGATCTGTTCGGGGGTGAGGCCGGACATGGTTCATGGTGGTGAGATAGATTTATTAGTAGGAGAGGCGCCATTTTTATAAACATGGGATCGGCAGTAACATTACGGGATTGGCATTGCTTATGCTGGTCCCGAGTAACTGAAGTTGAATAAAGACAAAGAAAGAAGCAAACGCTGCAGTCAGCTGACAGCTGTACAACCTCCTTCTCCAACAGCCTATAACTTGACTTCACATACATTCCTTTCCATCCCTCATCAGAGACATCAGAATGCTTCTCGGACTGCTCATACAATGCCTGTGCTTACTCTCTCTGGTTGTCGCCGCAGAAGACGCCTTCCAACGCAGCTGTTCCAATTTCAAAGACGAGATCAGCCTGCCAAATGTGACCGTCCACTTTTCCACCTACATCCCCGCAAACACCGACTTATCCCTGCCTGACAATCCACCCTCATGCACTCGCCCCAGCCAGCTGGTGGTCAGCGATATCTGCCGTGTAGCCATGACCGTCGCCACCTCCGACAGAAGTGAGACCACACAGGAACTCTGGCTCCCCCGGGAGTTTTCTAGGCGCTATCTAGTTACAGGAAATGGGGGTCTCTCGGGATGTATGCTTACCCCATGAGATCCGAGAAAAAAATAGTAAAGCTGACTGCCCCAGGTATCCGACATCACGATCTAGCTTATGTCACTTCCTTGGGATTTGCTGCCGTTGGCGCCAATAATGGACACAATGGAACCACTGGTGAATTCTTCCTAAATAATCCTGATGTGATCGAGGATTTTGTCTGGAGATCTGTGTACACTAGTGCTGTCACTGGCAAGCAGCTCACGCAGCAATTCTACGACAAAGACCCTGAACGGTCCTACTACTTCGGCTGCTCGAATGGCGGTCGTCAAGGCTGGTCTATAATCCATTCCTTTCCTGATCTTTTTGATGGTGTTCTGGTCGGTGCCGCCGCCAACAACAATGTGAACATGATGTCGTGGATGTCGCATTTCTATCCTCTAACCGGACCGCCATCAGCACCTACATTTGTCACCCCAGAGCAATGGACAGCAATCGCGCAACTCGTCCTCGATCAATGCGATGCGCTCGATGGCGCAAAAGACGGAATCCTCGAAAACCCAGACCTCTGCAACCCCGATCTCAAATCCCTCCACTGCTCCTCTCACGACTCACCAATAAACAACTCCCTCTGTCTCACAGACGCCCAGCTCCAAACCGCCGAATCAATATACCAACCCTTCCGCGGCACCCTCAACCAGCCCCTCTACCCGCGCCTGCAACCCGGCGTCGAAACACAGACATCCACCACCTTCCTCTCTGGCGAATCCGACCTCTCGCGCGAATGGTTCCAGTACGTTGTCCACAGCGATCCATCCTGGGACCCTGCAACATTCACAACCAAAGATGCAGAACTCGCCCTGCTCCAAAACCCCTTCAACATGCAAACCTGGGACTCGGATCTCTCTGCCTTCCAGCAAGCGGGCGGGAAAGTCCTTGCGTACCATGGACTCGCTGATCCCGTTGTATCCTCTGAGATCTCGAGATGGTATTACGATAAAGTTTCTCTGACGATGAATCTGGATCCTGCTGAGCTCGATGAGTTCTATCGCTATTTTAGGATTAGTGGACTGGGGCACTGTGAGGGGGGTGATGGGGCGGGTGCGATTGGGCAGAGTCTAGCTTCGTTGATTGGGATTGAGCCGGAGAGGAATGTGCTGATGGCGCTGGTGAAGTGGGTTGAAGAGGGAGTTGCGCCGGAGGTTGTGGTCGGGGGGAATCTGGGGGGGGATGGGGAAGTGGAGTGGGAGAGAGCGCACTGTCGATTCCCGAGAGGGAATCGGTTTGTTGGTGAGGGGGAGGTTACGGATATGGATTCCTGGAGGTGTGTTTAGTAGTTGCATTTACTGGGTCAGAGGGGAGGAGAGGGTGGCTTATATAGGGCTGCGCACCTGCATCTGCACATTTGATAGCCAAACCAGTCCGTGTTGGCTAGGATCTGGGTAGCACTACTTATGCATATATTCGAGGCATAGGATTGACGCACATGCAATCATACAAACGCATGTCTTTCAGAAACCAGTGATACCCCTATGGGCAAGAGGCTTAGCCGAATTGAAAATGATTGCATCTTTACGAACGCCCGGGCTGAATCTAGGTCCCAGGTTCGTGGTATGTAGTAAGCTGACACAGATGGGTAAGTTACTGCATGGGCTGCCACGCACTCAGCTTATTGTACACATCGAGGTCTTACATGCCAGCCTTGCAAGGGTCAGTTCCTTTGCCTATCCCATTATCGACCAGCCAAGCAAGCTCCGACAGCATGCATCTCGCATCTGATCTTGCACGACGGGTTACAATCAAATAAGAAGCCTGCAGAATACTTGACAAAGCAATGATCAAGATGGCAAGAGATAAACAAGCACTTTCGAAAAGCTGAGGTCTGTTCTTGACTTTTAGCTCGCTGATGTGAGCATCCAGTTTCAAATTGGGGCTGTTATAGCCCCGATATAGTTGATGAGAGGACTCGGCGGGCAAAAGAGTAAGCGAGGAATACTGCACCAGATCATAAGAGACCCGAGTTTATACGAGGAGGCGAGAAGAAAGAATACGAAGGATGGCTCTGAATGAAGACATGGAGCTGGTTATAGTTCAAATATGTCCTCGATTCCAAAGAACGTCTGGCCGGTTTATGGCATTGTCATTGCAAGGCTACTAACCTCGACAACCCCTTAAATCAGCATTCAGTGCATTTCCAATACGTATCAGGCCGATACTATGGACAAACCCACTCCATTCCGGATCATAATCATCGGCGGCGGTCCCGTCGGCCTGTACCTAGCGCACGCCTTAACCCGAGCAAACATCGACTACATCGTCCTCGAACGAAGACCCTCAGTTGTATCCGCCTACGGCTCGATCATCTGCCTCTGGCCCCAGACTCTCCGACTCATCGACCAGATTGGCCTTCTAGAAGAGGTGCGGCAATTGGCTACGCCATTCAAAGCAAAAAAGCGAGTCCATGGTGCCACGGGGACAGTGCTAGCGGAGAGTTGGTATCCGAGCTTTATGGAGAGGAGGTAGGTAGTAATTGAACTCTCTTGCATGTGAAAAGCAGAGTGTCAGAGCCATACTGACATTTACTTGATTCCGTTGATATACAGACACGGCTACCCCTTCCTCACAATCCTCCGCTCCGACCTCCTACGCATCCTCTACGAGAACCTCAAGGGCAGAGAAACGAGAATCAGACCCTCCTCCGAGGTCGTCGACATCGACACTACCTCCCCAACCAGTGTCACCGTGTACCTCCAAAACGGCTCCGTCGAGACAGGCTCCATCGTCATCGGCGCAGACGGCGTGCATAGTATGGTTAGAACGAAAATGTTGCAGCTTCTCGCCGACGCCAATCCCAATCCCATTCCCACCTCCAACCCTTCTTCACCGAATCCGAATCTTAACCCGAATCCCATGATAGCGAGCCATCACGGCCTAATCGGCCGCGCCCCAGCTCACAACCTCCCCAGCTCAATCAAAGAAGGCACCCTCTTCGAATCCCGCGGAACAGGGACAGTCGTCCACTCAACAGTCATAGGGGATACAGTGCATTTCGTCGCCCTTTCCCCTGTTATACATCACCAGAATCCATCTCCGTTCCCATCCAAAGATCAAGATCAAGAAAAGGAAATACACAGATACATCCACTCAACCCTCGCCCCCCTAACCATATTCCCGGGCATCCGCCTCGCAGACCTCCTCCCCACGACTCCGGAAACCACCACAACCCACGATCTTCGGTTCATAGCCCAAGAATCAGGACTCCTGGAAACCCCCTGGCATTATGGCAGGATCGTGTTAGTCGGCGACGCGGTGCACAAGACGACTAGCGTGAATGGGCTTGGGTTGAATTGCGGGTTGCATAGTGCTGTTGTGCTTGTTAATGAGGTCTACGCCCTGGTGCATTCTAAATTCTATCAAGCGGGCAAGGAGAGAGAGAGGGAGAGAGGAGGAGAGGGCGATTTAGGGTTAGGGTTCGGTGGCTCCGGTCTGAGTCTAAGTCTGGCTCCATCGACAGCTGAGCTAGAGACTGCATTTACGAAATATAAATCGAAGAGGGATTTTGAAGTCCGTGTGATTTGCTGGGTTGGCGGGTGGATTATACGAGAGACTACTGCGGTGGCGGGTTTGGATTCGTGGAGGGGGTGGTTTTGGAATCGAGTTAGGGCGCCTTTGATGGATTTGGAGTTCTTTGCTCGGGGGCTGTTGCTCTCGGTGTTGCTGGTTCGGGAGGGGCAGGTGTTGTCGTTTGTTCCGTTTAGGGGTAAGAGGGGGTATGTTTCTTGGAGGCATTGGGTTGGGATGGGAGTTGAGGGATTGTGTATTTGGAGGAGGGAGTAGGGCTGGCTATATTGTATAACAGGGTACGGATTGTAGACTATGCTAGACAATAGATATATTTCTTTATTGTGCCTCCAATGAGTTCATATAGCAGGCGGTAGCAATCATCGGATCATTACTCGCATGCTAATGTATTCTCTAACTAACCAATGGGTATTTCGTACGTATATATAACACCAGAACCCACACAAGCATTATTTCCATAAATGCGGTAGCTCTTGACCGTCTGTGTGGTAACAGTGCAAACAACAAGGTATCTCTGTATGAATCAGATATCTATATTGGCCGTGCGAAACGGCGAAGATTGTAGACGAGCCATCGGGTATCAAGGCGACAGCCGTCGGATTATAAGTATGAGACCGATCATGATCGTTCGTTAGAGTTTAGGGCGAGTGTCGGAGCTTCGATGTCAATATTATCGCGGGTCACGATAAGAGCGCCAGGCCATTGGGAGGCTACACCAAACAACCGCTTCAGCGGCTTTCAGGAGACCCTCTGGCAGAGGAGGACTGGATGGTCGCACCGGGATGTCCGATGCCAGATGGAAAATCGTGATCCGATGATACAATGATTGGAGGCGCTGATTTGAGAGGCGACGGGCCAGAAACAAGCGGCGACTGTGTCGACGCAAGACCATGATCGCTGAGATTCGTTGTACTGATCGTGAGCCCGTGCACATTACTCGATCCACCGGCCAAAGACGGGAAAGAGCGCGCTGCATTCGAGTCCTGCTGTGTGTTGACATCCTCGCTCAGGCGGAACTCCGAGGGATGTAGCTCCGATGTTTCTGGTTGGGCGATTTGTTCATAATCGCCTCGTCGTCTGGGCACAGAGCCGTATTCCGAATCCGAGTTCGGATTCGAGTCCCAATTGTTGTTCTGGGCTTCCGCGCGCATTTTGGAGATCTTCATATAGTTGTAAGTGGCGATGCTACCAATGGTAACAACAAGACCCGTGACATTGACGGGTGTGAGCTTATCATGGAAGATTACACCGGCCGCAGTGATGGTGACAACCTCCTTGAATATACCGCAGATACTCAAGGTGACGACGGATGATCGCTGCAGGAGCGCAAACTCGGACGAAATCATGCAGAATGCAAGTATACCGGGGAAGATCAAGAGCAGAATACCAGGCCAGAATCCGTGAGCGTCAGCGAGAGCAGTCAAACCAACGATAATCTCCGACGGGCCCTCAACAGCCAATGCGATGACGATAAGAGAAATAAACATGACCGGCGTGAGGAAAAACAACGTGGAGAATGGGTTCGCGGTCGCCGGGTGTCGCAAAAGCAAAATCTGCGTCAATCCCCATCGGAAACCGGAGAAGAATGCGGAGGCGATAATCAAGACAAAGCCCACGGCGTTGAATGCCGTTTCTCCAGCCACCATCATGACTACACCCACCGTCATTGTTGCAATTATGGCTATCAGCTTAACGGACAGAGTCTCTAAGCGGAAGACGAACGCGAATAGCAGAACGAAGGCGAGAGCGGAGGACTTGCACATCGTCAAAAAAGTTAGGGTAATGAACTTGAGAGACATGTTGCCCAGTCCGATATCTAGCGAGGTCGCCGTACCACACGGAACCAGTCGTGTCAGGTAGAAAAGTTTGGTGAGAATCGGTCTCGGTTCAGATGGATCTCCAGATGTTGAAGGTGCAGGTTGAGGCCGGAGCGAAGGGATGAAAAAAAGGAGAAGAGAGGAGAGTGTGAATTGAACTGCCATGTGCAAGCTCGTTGTGAACAGAGGGAATGGAAAAACCTCTTTATCGTTTTCATCTCGTGAAAACATCCATTTATTGTACTGCAGTGCTTCGGTTAGTGACAATCAGGCGAGCTGCTTGGAATACTTACAATTGAGATTGCGAGAGAGAAGAAGTACCAGAGGAGAATCAGCCCAGCATTGACAAGCAGCCTGCTGATGACGGTTCGATCGCCTGAACTCATATTGAAGGGATCCCACATATTGTGACCCTTTCCACCGGCTATACGGGCGTCCAATTGCTTTCGCTGTCTCCGTCGCCGGCGTCGTTGGCGTCTCTGGTTTGCGGTAAGGCCTGTTTCTTCATCTTCAGGGTAGTCGTCGCCCGAGCTCAAATAGCGATCTTCTTCGCTCTCCGCGATGGAGGAGAGGTCCGACACATCAGCATCATCAGCCGTAGTCGACTTCGGTTCCTCTCTTTTATGGCCATTGTCTTCCCTCGGTTCGACCGCAGGTGGCTGTGAAGGGCCAGCGCCCGTGAGGACGGAGCTGCGCCGTCGGTGGTGATTGCTTGTAGGAGGAGAGATGCTCATATTGGCGGCAAATCACCGTAACAGTGACGGCAGAGATCAGGTTCAGGGGAGTTTGTTATGGCGACAATAGCTCCATCAATGCGACCTTGCGAGGGTGCGCTCCACGGATCTGACCAGAGATATCAACGCGGATCGGCGAAGGAAAAGACGGTCGGACGGTCGGTCGGGGAACGAGGAAACGGGCGACTAAAGGGAGAGGGATCGAAAGGAAAGAAACTCGGTGAGAAAACACTGTATTCGACAGGTCCGAAAAGGGCGATAAAATTCGACAAGAGAGGGAGGGCGTGGGCAAGCAGGACGCAAGGGCGACCGGTGGAGTGCAGATAAGGAGAGTCGGGGAGCTGCAAAAATGATAGCACGGTGTGTGGGATGGATATGTTCAGATTGGAAAGAAGGAAGATGTAGCTAGGAGAGAAGACAGACAGAGAAGAAAAGAAAAGAAAAGAAAAGAGAAACAACAGGATCTGTTAAGGATTGACAAGACAAGCAGCCGAAGTGACAAGAGGAGGAGGAAGGAAGGAATGAGATCAGTTGCAGTCACAGGACTCGCCGAGGAAATTCTTATTGCTTGCTCTCCCAGAGTCAGACTCTCAGTCATGAACTTCAATCACCAGCCAGCCAGCCCACTCAGGACCCCATTCTCGCCAAGCAGCTCCATCCAGCAGCCTAACACTAACTAACAGCCACAGAAATCCCAATCTCCCAGGAGAATGGGCGTTTTAGACCAGATTGGTGGCTGAGTCCATGCAGCCCGAATCCTCTTCAGGCAAGTCCTCACACAGGGGAAAGCCACACGGTGTCGGTGCCTTTTCTCCTGTCAGCACAACTGCAGTCCCCGAGTCCTTTGCGGAGTACAGATTCCTCCTTGTCCATGTGTCTATTATGGATCTGATATTGTTTACAGGTGCACGAGACCCTCGACGAGCCCTGAGCTCACGATCCCTGGGCCGAGTGCATTTTGCGACCTTGTCCAGCGCCTTGATTTGCTGGCCGATCAGCTTTTTCCATCCGGACGATCCGGGGTCGACCACTTCGCCGCGAGGCCAAGCTCCCATTCGCTGCCTAATTAATTGGTGGGTGGCCCGTCCGTGCCTCGGGAGGAGACAGACCCTGTTGTCAGCATTCCGCTCCCAATGACTTCGTGGTGACGAAATCTGCTTGTCTGAGTCGCGACAATATGAACACGGTCAGATATCAAGCCGGAGAACAGAGCATCATGGTGGAATCGTGGATCAAAACTTGGAATCACAATCCACACCGACTCGCTGACCCCTCTGCAAGTTTGCTAGTTTAACTTTCAACTCCGAGTCCTTTAGGTAACAAAGGCGATGATTGGGCACACCTCCTCCCAGCCAGACCCTTGCGATCCGAAGGTACCCATCTGCTGACCTATCGCTTGTGGCAAGCATGGTATGATTTCACTGCTAGCAAAGGCCATCATCTCACATCACTGAGATCACTCCGTCGGTTTCTAGAAGCGAGAAACGTGGTGTCCCGGCAGCTCGAATTGTGATGCTTATCCCGCGATGGCGCCTGCATGTCTAGACCCGGCGATAACATCCCCACATTCGTATCGCGATTCGCGAGTATCGAGTCATTCCTTCCGCAACCCTACTTTTATACCTTCGTCGTTCGATCAAGACACTATCAATCACTATGACGACTGCTTGTAGAGCTATCGAAGAGATGCTCGCCTTGGAGCATGTGTACTTGTGGTTTATCAACAAGACAGGCAGACTGAACTTTAGATGGTTGCTGAACTCTGAAATCCCCTCAGTCTTTCCTCTCGGTTTAAATCGACGATGATTGATAACGGTCTAATAGACTACCTTGTATTTGTATTATTCCCAGTCGGTCCCCACCAGCCCACTCAAGAGGTATTTCAGGCTTGATGAGACTCTGTCAGGCGTGCAATAGCCCTGTGGCTGGTCATCTGCAGCTAGGCGTACAGCACTTCGCCTCGACTCGGAAGCCCAATTTCAGTTACCCGCATAACATTGCAGATAGGAGTGCTTCTTGCTCGATTATGCTCACAAAATATCTACAGTGATTGCGATCTGATGAAAAACGGCGCAAATGCTTCCGCTGAGGCTGCAACGAACCGAATGATCTAACGTAGGACATGACTGCGCACCACAAGCAGACGGGAAAGACCAATCATGAAGATCAAAAGGGGATCATGTATCTATCACTTGTTGAGGCTACCTATACATGGCTAGGCTGACAATTTATGGCGCAAAGACCTGGGGCAATCATGCCCATCAGGCCAAACCAGCATCACACCTCACCTGCTTCGAATTGAAAGACCTCAACAATAAACACACTAAATAATCAAATGCACATATCGCAGAGAATTGCTCGTTATGCTATACATTCATGGTCAACTATCTGGCTGGCATACCCCACAAGAAAGACATGTCTGTTTACCTGGGAGACTCGATGCGATTCTGCGAAATCTTGTCTCTTCCCAGATCAGTTTCTGGGCCGTATTGACCATCGCGTCAGCCCCTAGAAGACACAATCCATAACCAGGTACACCCTTCACTGCCCTTGCTGACAATTGTCTCTATCCAGGGAGTCTATTCGTGTTAGAGTCTGTATGCTAGATCATTCTTCGTGCTAGACAGCACAAGTTCTGGCCCTATAGCTACTGCTCTTCCATTCCCACTACGTGATGACTAGATGGGCTAGTTAGTATACCCCAGTCTACCTGCAGGTAGTGAAGCTTTCTTACCTTCAAGCGGTAGTATGCCATTTGCCATGTTGTACCAATACAGTATATTTATATATATAAATATATATATATATATTGCCTTGGCTGTTTGATCAATATATTCATCCCATAGCCCGCGCGCAACACAACAGACATGAACGTAGAGATAAAGAGGGATATGGTTAGCTATGTGCATAGCATAACACCGAGTATCAATATAACTAGCCCGCAGAATTGGGACAGGCAATATAGCTGAAATGAGAAAGGAACCTAAAGGACCTCAGGTGCTATCCCCTAATCATTGGAGTGGAAATGATCCAACTGAATGGTAGTAACGCTGTGTGCGGAGCGGTATACCCCATCGGATATTTGGCATGCCACTTGGAGAGATACCTGATCGACGCATTGCCATCAAGGCTACGATAGGTGGGTAGATAAGTCGGATGTGCGAAGCTCGACATGCCGCGTTTGGGACACCATCTGGAATCTCTATCTCTACTCCGTGGAAGGGAAATTGAATCATATCATTGATGTCTGATGCCCTGCGGGGGTCTTCTACCGTGAAGTGAATTTACCTAGATTGCATAGTTATAGGTATCCATGATCTGTACCATTTGTATCACGTTCATCCCTTCCTGCCCTGCCCTGCTGTACACTGTGCTCTCGTCTTCGGTGGGTCTTGTCAAACGTAGTGACCTTTTGATTGCTGAGGATGTCAATCTCCAGTGTCAACCTATCACTCCTGGTGCTATTGCGTATCCAGCGAGAGACCTTGTTTGCACCCCATGTTGTGGGCTTCTGCCCAGTTCTACTTAGTGGTGACCCCAACCCACCAAGCAGGACGGCAGTTACCGGTCAAAGAAAAGCGGCATTTCAACCGCCCTTTCTCGGCCCCGCGGCTCCAGGTCCAGAGGTCGGGGCGGAGTTTTTCGCCGAGCGGGCAAAGGTATTGGCGGAGCCTATCGTGGCACTCGCGTTGCGGAGTTCGATCTTCTTGCGTTCCATCTCGAGCTGTTGCGTATCAGTACCTGCGTAATCTCATCCCGAATGAAAAGGACAGAGAAAGGGGGAAAAAAAAAAAGAGAAAACATACCACCTTCCTAACCCTCGCCAACGCCGCCGTATCCCCCGCCACAAGCGGCCGACAATCATCAACCTTGTACGGCGCCGAAATCACCACCGCATCCGCAACAACAATGCTCCCGCCATCCCACCTCGTCGGCATCGTCCGGCTAAACGCATCGAACAGATCCTGCGCTTCCCGCGTCACGCCCTTGCCCCGTCTTGCTTCTGTTTCCTGGATCTTCGAGATGGCGGCTGCTTCGCGGTTCTTGAGGGCGCGGATATCGAGCGCGTGCAGGGAGGGGATTGCGTCGGTGAAGGAGGGCGATTCGGCGGTTTGGGATGAGGGCGTGAGGGAGAGGATCTGGAAGGAGCTTATCCGGCTGATGGGGATGATGTGGTAGTTTCCGGGGGTGCCGGAGGCGGTGTTTAGGGCGATGAGGTTTGTGATGGGGTCGGCTGTGAAGAGGGTTCCTTCGATTGGGGCGGTTGGGGGGGTGGTGCTTATGCGGACGCTGCATGGGAGTTTCTTGTTAATATTGGTAGCCATGTGAGGTGATAGGTCCTCGGGATAAGGCACATAGGTAGTGGGCGATTTGTTGGAACACATGTACTAAGCTATACAGACAGGCTGGGTGAGGCTTACCGTGACCCAATTGCGCCGCTCAAAGCCACCTCCAGAGGGACCATCGCACCTGCCATTCCCGGACTCGTGGCGCCTGGTTTTTGAGTTACTGGTTTTGCTCCGCTAAATTGGCGTTGCCGTCTGCCGTACAATGGCTCGAAGGAGTTATAAGACGTTCAATCAATCGGCGAGCGAACACTGGAGAGAGATCAGGTTGCTCTGCGATTAGGCGATTGACAAAGCTACCCGCAGTCCGACTGCAAGTAACAAAGACGAGAGACCGGCGGTCGAAGTCCAACAAACGAGCAGAAAAAGTAGATTCAGCCAAAAGAATCCGTACCCAAGCTCCGTCAGACTTCGGTCCTGTCGGCGATGATACTTATGTTACCCGCCAGACGAAGGGGCGCAGCCGGAGCTTAAGTCGGAAAAGGAGCGACGGGAAGATGAAGACGAGGGGCAAAGAAAAGCCACAAATATCCAGCCAGGCAGTGTGAAGATGTTCACCTTGACTACCTACAGAATAACTGGACGTATGTGCTGCAGCAGGGATCGCAGCGAGCGCACAGAGAGACAGCTCAGCGTGAGGTTCGAGGTCGTCGGAACTGATGATTGTCCTAATCCGGTTTAGCCTGCACGTGCTCTTCTTCAGCATCTCCTCCGACTGCTGTACCTTGCTTGCATGCAGATTGCTTTTACTTATTAAATTTGATAAAATAGAAAATATATCTTCATAACAGCACCTAGATACATAGTAGGGCTTCAATCGAGCTCATTTTATCTTAACATCAGGCATTATCATTCTATTTGAAAAGCGGAAGCTGCAAGACTCCCAGGATTTTGTGCGGGCCTATTCAATATTCGATCACAGGTCCAGAAAAGGTCACGTCCAGCGCAGTGTACAAAGTCCCAAATTAAGCAATGTAGGTCGAGGCAGACACGTTGCCACCACGGCCGGTCCAGTTGACGTGGATGTCCTTGTCCTCGGGGTACTTCTCGCTGGCGAACTCGGGCTTGATGCGGAAGGTGTGGGCGCCGAAGTAGTCGCGCTGGGCCTGCAGCAGGTTGGCGGGCAGGTCCTTTGTGCGGTAGCCGTCGTAGAAACTGAGGGCGGTGCTGAAGCAGGGGGTGGGGATACCCCAGAGGGCGCCGTTGGCGACAACGTTACGCCAGCCCTTCTGGGCGTTGTGGATGGCCTCGTTGAAGAACTTGTTGAAGAGCAAGTTCTCGAGGTCGGGGTTCTCGCGGTAGGCGTTGGTGATGTCCTTGAGGAAGACGGAGCGGATGATGCAGCCGCCGCGCCACATGAGGGCGATGGCGGGCTTGTTGAGCTTCCAGCCGTACTCCTTGGCGGCCTGGTTTTATTAGCAGGTGATAGTAAGTGGAAACAGCAGGGAACTCACGTTCTGGATAAGCATGAAGCCCTGGGCGTAGGAGATGATCTTGGAGGCGTACAGAGCCTGCTCGAGGTCATCGATGAACTGCTGCTTGTCACCGGTGAACTCGGGGGTGGGGCCCTGGAGAACGCTGCTGGCGCGGCCACGCTCGTCCTTGATGGCAGAGAGGCAGCGGGCGAAGACGGACTCGCCGATCAGGGTGACGGGCATGCCGAGGTCGAGAGCGTTGATGGCGGTCCACTTGCCAGTACCCTTCTGGCCGGCCTTGTCGAGAATCTTCTCGACCATGGGGGTGCCATCCTCATCGTTGTAGTAAAGGATATCACGGGTGATTTCGATGAGGAAAGAGTCAAGAACGCCCTTGTTCCACTTGGCGAAGACATCGGCGATCTCCTTGGGGGAGAGACCGAGACCACGCTTGAGGATATCGTAGGCCTGTAGTTCCGAGTTAGCAGCGCACGAGAAGAATACTGCAATCTGCCTACCTCAGTGATCAGCTGCATGTCACCGTACTCAATACCGTTGTGGACCATCTTGACGTAGTGACCAGCACCCTCATCACCGACCCAGTCGCAGCAAGGCTCACCGTCGCTCTTGGCGGCGATGCTCTGGAAGATATCCTTAATGTGGGGCCAGGCCTCCTCGTTACCACCGGGCATGAGCGAGGGACCGTAGCGGGCACCCTCCTCACCACCAGAGACACCGCTGCCGACGAAGCGGATGCCCTTCTCCTTCAGGTACTGGGTACGGCGGTTGGAGTCGGGGTAGTGGGAGTTACCGCCGTCAATGATGATATCACCCTCCTCGAGGTGGGGGAGCAGGGACTCGATGAACTGGTCGACGGGCTTTCCAGCCATGACGAGGAGCATGACGCGACGAGGGCGCTTCAGCTTGGAGACGAACTCCTCGATGGAGTGAGCACCGACGATGGACTTGCCTGCGAGAGAGAAAATCAGCTGCTGAGCGGCGGATCGCTCGGAAGGGCTGAAACTCACCCTTGGCCTCGTTCTCAAGGAAGCGGTCGACCTTGGAGGTGGTACGGTTGTAGGCGGCGACAGTGAAACCATGATCAGCAGCGTTCAGGATCAGGTTCTGGCCCATGACGGCCAGACCGATGAGACCGAAATCAGCACTGGGGGGAGTTGGCGCCGATAGGCTGGCAAAGATGCCAGCCAGCCGGGCGCTAGACGTCAGTTATCATTCCTGTAAATAGAGGGAGCAATTGTTGGAAAGGACATAGTATAGCTCTTGAGCTCTTGCTGCTGCTGCTGCTGCAGACCTCGAGAGTCGCGAAACGCGAGGGGCAGTAGCTCCTGTGAAGAAGCGGGGGAAGTTGAATTGAAGATCAGGAATAGTACTTACACGGCGGAGGACATTGTGATTAATGGAGAGGTAGAGGAGGAATGAATAGGAGGGGTATCTTAGTAGAGAGGAAGTAACGAGGGGTTGGGGATAGTGAGGGGGATATAAGTAAGAAGAAATCATGCTCAGTCAGGATTCTCCGGGCCTTGAGTGATTGCTGACGGAGCAACTCTTCCGTCATGGTGGGACGAATGGGAGCGGGGCTACATGAGGAGCAGAGTAGTCCGGTTTCCGCTGCTTCACGCTCCTTCAACTGATTCCAGTATGTTCGTTGGTATCAGGCCTGATATTATTATTGTCTATATGATACTCTAGCACTCCCACCCTCAATGGCAGCTGTAGACTGTTGAGTGGTGCCATCGTGGTGAGGTGAAGCTGGATGGCGGGGCAGTTGATGGAGGGGCAGTGACTGATCTATGATCCAAGAAACCAACCGTCCGTCTTCCCAGAACGCGTCCGGTGAGCACGCCGTTGTCGGATAAATAATCAATGCTGGCCTAAGTCTGTCTGTCAGTCTTAGCAAACCGCTGACCACTTTATCTCGTACTTGAGCAGCCAGACTCTCGATCCCTTCGAAGTGAAATGATTCCAAAGTCAGTCCATGGAGAGCTCCTATGATCTCATACCCGCTCTCACAGCTGTAGCTGTAGGTAGCTGTCTCATAGATGCGGTGTCGACGGGCCGGCACGAGAAGCTCCTAAAGGTCGGAGAACGCGATTACCAAGTGTCATGCGCCGCGGAGACCCCCCGTATTTATCCTCGCTATTTCCGACTCCGTGGACATGCTGCAGAGTGCAGAAAGATATCCCACGCCCAGCTCATTAACCGTAACCTGGGAGCTCCGGCTACTGCTGCTCCAGAATGGGCTTAGCGTGGGGGCTGTACTTTGTCCCACGCTATTCCTGTTTCGGCACCTGCGGCATTTGGTGAAACTGGTCAGGTGACTGGCTCTCTTTCTACTACTCCGTATGTCTTGTGATTTTACATGCAGCGCAGCGCCTCGAGGAATGAAGACATGAGTGCGATTTACATTTCTGGACACGTTACTTTCTCAAGACTCTGCCTAGAATTTACCTTTTCTTTCCTGTTATGGCGGGGATCTACCTCGACTGGCGGTACAAATATATATCTCTGGCTCAGCCAGTGCTACCGCAGCAGCGCTGCCAAACAAGCCGAGAAACCATTCCGAGACGCTCTCAGATCTTCCAAGTTTGATATAGAAAGGTCTTCGACCTTGAGCGCTGTCTGCGTCAGCTGAACATTCAAATCCGAGCATCAACGGCCTATGTGATGGCGTGAGGCGGCAATCCGCGTGACATGAACAGCATATGCGTTCTGTTTTCTCTCGAAATGTTGACCTCACTTTAGAAAGAGTTTACAACCAGATCTGATATCGCACCCTCTCATCGCTGAGTTTTCAGTCGGAGACTATACAGTAGCCACTGCCATCCTGGTCCAACACCCAGAGAGGACATATTTCGAGGTAAGATTGACGAACGATCTATTGTTACAGTCTCTTCCACCTTCCAAACACCATCTCATTTCCATTCCATACACCTCCTCCATATATCCGCATACCTCAACCACATCAACAAGTCATCAAAACACTACTCGCCCCATTCCCCAAATAAAACTCCCCACTGGCCTTGTTCGCCACCGCAAAGCAATTATAATGCATATAAACTCCAAACCAAGTCCCGGACTTCCACACCCCCGTGTCAGCAACATGGTGCACAGTCGCTTTCCCATGACAATCCGCATTCTCCCAGAACTTGAGCGTGCACTGAGGCGGCCACTCGACGTCAGACTCAGACACCTGGCCCAGTGATGCGCCGTAGGTGTTGCTGTCGAAGTTCTTGCATTGCCCGGACCACACCCAGCCGGAGCGGGGCTGGTCTTGCCAGTCGCTGTTGCAGTTGCCTTCGTGGTAGACGTCGAGCCAGACGCCTGTGCTGCGGGCTGAGAGGGTGTTGGTGTTGGTGTCGTTGGTGCTGGGCTCTACAGCGGCGGCGGCAGCGACCTCGATATCGGGGGTTGGGCTGGCGAGGGTGGTAGCCAGGGAGGCGAGGAGGAGGATTAGTGTTTTGAGCTGCATTTTGGCTTGTTTTCTGTGTCTTTTGGTTAGATCAGGAGTCCAGCATAGGGAAGGAGGATTGAGCGTACCAGAATGCAAGCTTGATAGTGAGGACGAGGACGACGAAAGAACGGACATGCAGGGCACTAGAGGCTATTTATCTTCAGTGCCAAACCATTGCGGAGTGTCTACCAGAGCCTGCTATCACGATACTCAATTGTGATTACTGATCTGATGAGCTATCGAGACCGTCAGGGGCAAGCCGCTAGATGAAAGCTTCACTTGAAGCCAATTTGCCACTACTGATTACTGATCTGCCAAATAGTCGGAATACGGCTTGTTTCAGGGCTAAGGGGTACTCTTGATTGTGACCCACTCGGGAAACCGGATCACTATATACAGAAAAAGATAGGAGATTCAACATGAGTTTGGTATCAGCTGTCTAGGGGAGGACCACCAAGGATAATCGTAGGTGTAGATCAAGCATCAAAAAGACATTACTACCTCGGATCGAACCAGGCCACTGCCCGTGGGTTACCGAAAGCTAGACACCTGAACGCCCCTAGAAAAGCCAAAGCGGTCATGATATGATGATACAGATAGGGCTGAACAAGGGCAAGCACAAGGGAGACTAGTACAAGTAGACGCTTGGCAGGTGCGAGCTCCGTTTCCAAGTCTAGACTGCACTGAAACAGTAGGCAGTGCGGTGGCTTAGCTCTAGCTCTTGATCTGGTGCTGGGGGCATCAAGCCGAATGTAACCGCTTCCCTGGGAGTTATTGTCTAGTAAGGTCGTATCTTGGGGCTTTGTATCGCGATTATCTTCGCTTTAGTAAATGTTACTGAGCATGACCATTTGATGTCTTCTTGATGGACAGCAGAATGAACAAAAGGGGGCCCCGAGGACTCACAGACGTATCTATAGTGGTAGTGGCTTAGGGCTTCTGTACTCTGTATACAAGGGGTACAAACTTCCTGCGCTGCAGTGCTAATTTGCACGTATTAAGGATGATAGATGGATACTAGACTTACCCCCTTCAAGGGATACAGGGCATTGACTTTTGCTACTGCAGGTGCTCTGCTGGGGACGCCGGTAGGAAAACACTAGGGATTGATAGTAGATTTGTATCTCTATACCCTGCTAATTACCCACGCTCAAATCAAACCGATCCCCTATATATCTCCTCAAACCGGACTACAGCAATAATACTCAAACCCATAGAAACTCGCAACGCCCAGGGTAGCCGAGCAATCCCGATAAAGCTGGAAGCAGTTCCCATAGTTCCCCCTCGGCCCCGTAATACTCGTCGGCGCCCCGCTACCATCACAGTCTACATTCCACCCATGGAGCCAATCGCCCTTACACCATGAATGCGCGGCGCCGTAGGTGACATCGTCGCATCCATTCCAGTAGATCGTGCCCCACGTCCCCTGCGGACCTGTCACGACACCAGTGCTCTGCGAGTAGCCCACGCCAACCCAGTCATCGGGACAGGTACTCGGGTGCGTCGGCTCAGGTGCCGAACTCTGCGTTTCCGTCTGCGTAGCTGTTTCCGAGGCCGGAGGCGAGGCAGCCGGTTTCACGAGGCGGTAGCTGTTGATTGGATCGAGGCCGTACCCGCAGATATCCTTGAGGTCGGAGACGAGGCTGAAGTAGCGGGCGTCGCCGCCGCAGTCGCGCTCGCTGTAGATGACCAGGTAGCTGCCGTCGGTCCAGGAGGAGCCCGGGTTGATGCCTAGCCCCCTGACGCCGCCGCTTGGGGCATTGTGGCAGGTGTCTGCGACGCCGATGGTGGTTTCTGATTTCCAGTCGCAGCAGCTGAGGTCGGTGTAGGTCTCGATTGTGACGGTGTTGGCATTGGTGTTTGGTGGTGTGCGCCATTCGCAGACGGGGGCGGGCTCGGAGATGCGGAAGCTCTGGTATGCTTCGTCGTTGCCGGTGGCGCCGCACCAGTTGTCTGCGTTGGTGAGGCTGTGTTCCTTCTTGGTGCCGGTGCAGTCGCGGCCGGTGAAGACTTCGATGTGGATTTTGCGGCCGAACATGTTCTGGCCTACGGCTTGGGTGATGCTGCCGAAGTTGGCGTTTGCGTTGTGGCAGGTTCCGAGGGTGCCGAGGTCGATGTCTTCGCCGTTGAAGACGCAGCAGTTTCCGTCGCGGTAGAGTGCGAGGGAGACCGTGTTGTCGTTTTTGGTGGTGAGGTCGTGTCTTGCGCAGTCCATCTCGATCATGAAACTCTTCCATGCTATGCCGTTTTTGTTGCAGGTGGCTGCGTTTGTGAGACTGAATTGATCCGATGACCCCTGGCACCCTTCCTGTGTGAAGGTGTGGATGTGGATGTTCCAGCCGAACTCGTTCTTCCCGACACTCTGGCTGAATCCGTGGAAATCCTGGTTGGCATTGTGGCAGCTCGACAGGGTTCCCATTTTGATCGTCTCAAAGGACGAACAGCACCCTATGTCTGAGTAGAGTTCCATCGTGACAAGGTTGTCGCCTTGGACACCTGGTCCGGTGACAGCGCAGGTCGCAGGCTCGCTGATCTTGAAGCTGAGATAACCGGCGTTGCCGCTTCCGGCAGCCTGGCAGCCCTTCGAGTTGCTCAGGCTGAAGCTCTTGGAGCCACCGGAGCAGTCTGTTCCTTCGTAGGCTTCAATGTGGATTCCTCGGTCGAAGAGATTGGCGCCGACGGCTTGTTCGATGGATGAGAATGGGCCGTTGGCGTTGTGGCAGACATTGAACGTGCCGATATGCGCGGTTTCGACCTCGTGGCAGCAGTTGTCTTCGTAGAATAACCGTAGATTTACAGTATTGTCAGAGTACTTAGTCGGTGCCGCAGCACACGCTCCTGTTGGTGAAGGATACGGCTTAATCGTTGCGTCTAATGCGTAGATAGTCTCGCGAGGACCAATACCCCCTGCTGAGATGGTTGAGATTGCGTGCGCGGAAGTAGCAGGCTTAGAGCCGTGCGTCACGGAGATTGACTGGATACGGACTTCAGAGTAGGAGTCTCCCTGGTTGTAGTTGCCGACTTTGAAATAGCTGTTGGGGTTGTTGAGCTCGTATTGATTGAGATTGGTAAATGCCCCGTTGATGCCAACAGAGAGCTGTCCGCTTTCGTAGCGGATTTCGTAGGTGAAGGTGTTTCCCACGGGGATGGTAGCAAGGTTTGTGAAGAGAAGCTCACCACCTGCTCGTGTTCTCTCAACACCGATGGCAAGGAGACCGGCGGAGTTGTAGAAGAGCTCGGTGACGGGTTTGCTGGAGAGTTCATCAGTATGTGTCTGCCGCTTCAGAAACCTTACGGCTGGAGCACTCACGAAGAAATCGAATCGTCAATATGGATCTGCCCAATACAAGTGCCATGCCCTGAATTGTCCGGCCTCGGCACAGAAAGCGTAACCTTCAGTCGGTTACTACCAGCATTCGGGCTCCAACTTGATGGATTGATTTCACGAAATTCCGTGCGACAGTGCAAACTGTTCGGGGTGGTCACACATCCAGCACTGGATGGAGACCCGGGGACTGTCATGACAAGCTCGCCGCTGCTCCCGTCGGTGTAGAAGACATTGCTACTGAAGCCGCTGCACCCTTGAAGCTGCGAGGCGGATATCGTGGTGGGACTTCCTGGATTGCCTGTCGGCAGTTGAAGGTTCCATTTGGAGAGATCGAAGTTCCCTCCTGGATTGCAGCTGGGGTTCAACGCAGCCGCTACAGCGACAAACGCGAGGACGAGCAGATTCATGGTAGCGAAGGAGAGAGGGTCGTGAGTAGAGGTAATGACTGTGGGGCTTCCATCTTGTTATATGCTGTCCCATCACTCTCTTGCAGCAGGATGCTCCCCGAAGCTAGAAGCACGACTGAATGTCTGCAGGGTCTCGCCACCCAAAGAGGCCGACACATCCGGAGCAATCTCCGACTGATGCCGCGATATATTGTCTTGATGATGGATCTGAGACATCGTCTAATTGGAATAGTGATTACAGAGTGCATGAGCTGAAGAAAAGAGCCCCGCTGGGTATGCAAGCGAGAATACTGATTAGCGATCACAAAATGAGCCCTAACCATCAAGCTCTCAGCCGCACCTTACTAAGTATTATATGCAGCACCGCAATCTAATCTAGAGCCAATTTCTGCTTGATCATATGAGCAGTCCAGGAACAGCTAACGTAGTATGGTTAGTAAAATGTCTCTTCACGGAGTATGGCGATAATGAGGTTACCCTGGGTTCGGCCGGACTCTATAAAGTGAATCCACATTTCCCTCGCTTCTATTCTCACTCACGGTCATCGTTGCACTTGTTGCCGTTGCAAAATGGTACCAAGTTGGCTGCAGATGTTCTTCGCGTTGTTCGCGGTAGGGCTCTCACTTTTGGGAGGCTGTGATGCGAAGCCTCTGAGTCGACCTCTTTCGGTCCCGAACAATGTCCGCCGTGCAACTACCTCAGAAGACCCATCGTGCCCTGATGGGTTCTTCTGCAAACAGAGCAATTGTCCAGACGATGTCAAGTGTCCTTCTGGAGAGGTGTGTATCAACTTCGAAGGGAACTTTGCTTGTGCGCCACCGGGCCTGAACTGGTGTGCCTTGAATCCGACCTCGCTTGAAGCAGTGGGGTGTGAGAGTGGACTATGCTGGTGAGTGGAGATATAGTGATTGACTCGACTCAAGCAGATTGGCTAACTATGTACCTGATAGCCATGGAAACTGCTACAGTTCAGATGCCGTGTGCTGTGACTTCCCGAGCATCAAGTGCAGCATTGGAAAGGCGTGTAATGTTTGTAGTCCTGGCGAGAAATGTCAGGATAATCAGTGCTCTGGCTCGGCTCCTCCTTCAACCACGAAGACAACGACTATCCCACCAGTCACTTCAACGACCACCACTACAAAGAGCACGACTACCACTACTACAACAACTTCAAGAAGCACTACGACAACCACGACCACGAAGAGTACCACAACTACGACAACAACCACTACAACCAGGCCAAGTACAACAACAACTACTACAAGCACTACTACGAGGCCCAGTACTACGACTACTACTACCACGACCACGACAAGCACGACAAAGTCCACGACAACATCCTCAACAACATCTTCATCTGCGCCTACTCCAACCCGCGTACCGCAAGTTGACTCGTACTCCCTGTATGGATGTTACTCCGACCAAGAAAGCCCACGAGTGCTTGTCGCCGATTCCACGGAGGATAGGACTGGCATGACAGTAGAGAAATGTATTGCGCTAGCCCAAGAGGGTGCATGGAGATATGCAGGTGTCGAGTATAGTTAGTAAGTTCTGCTCAATTCTTATATGGCAGCAGCCGTACCCTGGTCACTAGCTAACTCACCACAGTCAATGCTTCGTCGGCAACACCATCCACACCGGCTCCTCTTTCCCAGAAAGCGAATGCGACATGGCATGTTCTGGAAACGATAGAGAGACATGTGGCGGTGGAAACCGAGTTCAGCTGTACCAGGACTCAACGTGGAAGAACCCCACGTATGCGGAACTGGCCGCCGCAGTTCGTCAATATAGCTCAAGTATGGAAGAGGCTCTTAATGTGATCTCAGACTATAAGGGCCACCTTCAAGAGCTCCAAGAGGCTATGCAGTCATCGAGTGCGAAAGCCAAGAGAGATGCGCCGTATGAGGACATCGAGTTGGACTTTCTGGGGGATCAGAGTGCGGCTAATGCCGCATCGACGAGTTTAGGTATGCACTCACAACGCGAGACACCCACATAGTCACTGATATGTATTTGATGAACAGCTGGAGCAAAGAGCAACGGTGATCGATATCTGAGATTGGGCAGGCAGCTCGACACGCTGGATGAGAATGACCCTATGGTGAGCACTACCATAGCATTCTATTGCAGGATGCTGACATGATATAGGTTCCTGAGTACGCGTTTGACGAATGGGATGCTGCGGGTATGATTCCATTCCTCTATCTAACATTACAGAGAAATACCTCTAACGACATACCTCCCACCAGTGAACGACCTACAGGGCCAGCTTATTGAGGTTATCAGGGATCTCAACGCCAACGCGGTCGAGCTGGCCAATGCGATTCAAAACGGTATCCCACCAGCAATTGATGCCGCGAGAAGTATTGCAAGAGTTGATATAACGGTACAGATCATATTCTTCAAGTCACTGCACGAGCTGACCTAGTCTCAGATAAACGCCATCGGGCTGCCGGTTCGAGGTGCCGCGACCGCAACAGGTTTGTGTAAGTGGCTTTCCCTGAATATACCGGCTAAGAAATGGTTGACTCATTCATGATCAGTCCTCATCATGGCGACACTCGCTCTTCTGTTTGATAGCAACGGAAACCCCAGTCAACCGACAACAACATTTATGCCAACCACAACTACAACCATGACAACGACTTCGACTTCGTCATCGTCAACATCTACTACATGTACCTCCACAGCTACACCGACTCCTGTAATGCTCTTCACTAGAAGAGGCACAACTCTATCCGAGTTTGAGGCGTTCGTGGCAACGTTGCCGAAGGACCCAGATGCTATAAAACTGACAAACGACTGGCAGCCCAATGTGAGTCCAAGTAATTCCAAGACCGTATGCATTCTAACATGCTATCAAGTTCCTGTATGTTGGTGAAATGGACCAGTGTACCGCCGAGTCCTTTGACAACAACCCACTGGTGGAGTCATGGAATATCGATGCCGAATTGACTACCGACGACGACGAGGTAAGCTCGACCAAGAAAAGGTCACCCGTTCAGTATGGAGATACTGCAAATCCCTCACAGAAACGGACCGAACCAGACTTGAACTCTGCAAACGAGGAGTATCATAACGTTTCAGCGTACAGCCACGTTCTCCAAGAACGCGGAGTGCCAACAGCCAATAGTCAATTCAAACTGCAGCAAAGCAGTCCCGGCCATCTGCAGTGGCTCTCCCAGATTTCCAGATATACGAATCTCATCGGAAGTTATTTCAGCTTCAACGACTTTCTCTACAACGAACCGACCGGCGGTGACCAACCTATTGTCTACGTGATTGATACTGGATTCCAGAACACCCACGTGGTTTGTCTCTTCCACCCTGCCGTACGGCATATCTAGCTAATCAAAAACAGGCACTGGCGGACAGACTGATCGATACTCTCGCCGTGGACAAAGTGGGTGAAAGAATCATCAGCCAGACCCCTCCGCCCACCGACCACGGAACCTGCATGGCATCCCTCGCCGCAGGGCAATACTCGTCCGCCGGCAAGAACAGTCGTCTCGTCACTGTTCAGCTGACAGTCAATCTAGCAGGCACAGACCCAGCGCTGCGTGCCAGCCGTGTAGCCTTTATACTTGGACAGATATACCTCCACGCAAAGAGTAACAACGGTGTAGGCAATGCCGTGATTTCCATGTCATGGGGTAAGCAAGCCCTATCCCCAACCCCCACTCATCGCACAGAATGAAGAAAGCTAACATGAGTATGATTATTCTAAATAGCTGTCGCAAGACAAACCCTCCGCTGGGGCACCCCATTCAACGCCCCCAGTCAAGGCCCCCACGACGTCTTCGACACCTACTTCACCTGGTTCGACGACATCGGCGTAACGCTCGTCGCGAGCGCCGGCAATGGAGAACTGTCCGCCGGGTCCGCCGAGGAAAGAGACCTGTACTACCAAATCCCGCGCGGCAAAGGCGGCCGAGACACGAGCCTGATTGTCGTCGGCAACGCCCAGTACGATAACACGCGCTATCCAACGTCGCAAGACAGAGACCGCGAGAACAGGGGTATCCTGACGCTGTATAATGTCGGCACTAATGTCGACTGTGCGGTCCTTAACTGGGATGATCGGGCTGATAATACGCAGTTTAGTGTTCAGCCCCCGGGCACGTCGCAGGCTACGGCGATTACGGCGGGTATGGTGGCTTATTTCCTGTCCCAGCCGGATCTGAAGGCGCAGTTTGCGGCTGGGGGGACGAATGGGATTCCGATGGCTGTTAAGCGGTATCTTTTAGATACGGCGAATAAGTATAAGTTGGATGCGGGGATGAGTGATGGGATTCCAAGGGCGGCGTTGGGAGAGGTTGTTCCTTGCTATGGGGGGTTGAATGAGAGGCCTCCGCAGGGGAATTTGTATGTGCCGCCTGCAGGGAATGAAGCAGATCGGTCGTTGAGGACCACGGCTGTGACGAATGGCAGGACAGTTGTCATTGCCGATCCAGTTTGCTATAATCTGCCTTGAGATTGGGGAGTGGTGGGGGTAATATAGGGTTGTTGGTTGTCGGCGAGAGTAGGATAGGAGCTAGATAGGGGGTATACATGATATAACAGGATCAAATTAAAATGAACCATCAACTCCTTGAGATTCTCTCATCCGCAGCACCGCACATGCGTTCTTCTGACAGTACGCCGTAGCCTGGATCCCATGAACCCACTTCGCAAAGCCCACTCTACTATCCCGCCCATTATACACCACGCCGTTTAAACCATCGACATCCCCATCCGCAAAGCTAAGACCAAGACTTAGATCCTGAGTCTCAGCCGCTCTCCCCTGAAACGCCCACCCAGCCAAGGTGCCGTACCTGATCCCGACACAACCACCCAGCACCACACAAACCTCTCGGAAAACCCCCATCGCCTCAGAGCCCAGATCCTTCTCCCGCCCTTTCTCAAGACAGAAATTACTCGTCCAGCACATTCTCTCCATAGTCAACTCCCCGAGCGTCGACTGAGTTGTAGAGATGAAAATCCTGAACACCTCGGGCGTTGTGACGATATGCATCAGCGACAGCTTAGCTAAACGCGTGAACCGGAATTGCGTCGCTATACACTCGAAATGCGTATCTGGGGTATATGAGGAATAACACCTACGGTGGCCAGAGAGACGGGCTGTCAGATGGAAAGTCTGCAGGTTTAGAGCCGATTCTGCGAGGACAGCGAGTAGGCGATTGTAATTTCCTCTGTGCTGGTTCCACTTAGGGTAGGCCTGAAGATGGGTCAATAATATGGATTCAGCCCATCATAACTTCTCACGGTTCCGCTGCTCGCTTTTCGAGGAGCAGATGTCGAGGGATAGACCCTGGAGATGGCGGATGAATGGTCGTATTCGATCTTCCTGAGTGGCAGTGAGAGACAGTGCGTCGTCTACCAGGAGATTTCCGGTCTCGAGAGTTTCGATTGGAACACCTGAGTTCCCGAGCGAAACGATGAGAGTTGAGAAAATACGAGACTGAAGCAGTCCGGCACTAAAAGGCGTTGAAGGACGCTGGGCCCAAGAGGTAAACGCCATCGGCGAAAGCGGGTTGAATCCGAGATTTTCGCGAAGCTTGCAGACTCCGCGCCATCTGGACTTGATTCTGCGATCTTGTGCCGAGAATTCCGTGTAGTCTTTTATTCCGATGGAGTGGAGGTTTGGGAAGCGAGGGAGGCAGGTAGTTAGTGTTTTCTCGAGGGGGCTTGGGTTATTGTCACTGTCACTGTCGGTGGCATTGCCATTGTCGGTTTCACTGTCCGAGCAACCCAACACGAGTTGGAAGTGGTCAGAGACGGCCTCTTGATACACCTTGTAGCGCCGTTCATCAGCAGGCGTGGGGTCTGGCTTCTTTGGGGCCCACCGAACGCAATAGCCTGGTGTAATCGGCGGTGTTGGGCGACGTGGCTGGGATAAAGCGAGAAGACGCTCTCGAGGAGTACGAGCCTCCTTCCATTTCGTTGTTACCTTGTAGAAGCGGAGTATATTGTCGATTTTTAAGTTGTATTGCCCTTTAAATAGGTTGGGGAAGATCCATAGTTTCTGGTGTCGGTTAGTAGCGGAAATGAGCGCAGGTAGAGGGCTTGGAGATACTTTACCTTCAGATGACCGCGAAAAGTCTCGTTGCTGGCTAGGTCCTCTAGAAATTGTAACCCTTCAGTGGTGAGAGCGAGGTATATCTCGCTGAACTCCCGCGAGGCGAACAGATCGTGTGTTTTCGAGGCGAGGGTTTTGCAGGTGAGGCGTAGAGGGTATAGATCTTTGTAGGGGAGTAGATGGCAGATTTTGTATAGTATTTCTGGGGGCAGAGAGGTGATAGATGTCATGAGTGCGGTGGATGGAAATGCGAGGTGGATGGGTTGAGGTGAGCGGGCTGGGATTGAGCGAAGATACAGTGGTCCTAATATAACGGGCAAAATGCCAAATAGAAAGTATGCAATGGTTATCCAGTCGGAACGCGTGATTGAAAGGTCTATAGTTACAACGAATGACAGTATTCATAACTAAAGGCCCACCGGCCGTGACTCACTCGACGCTCCAGGGATCTCCCGAGATAGCCCAAAGTCTGATTCTTCCCACTTGTGCAATACGTACGAGACCATCCTTTCACCAGTGGATTGTCCGTCTGAGTCATGAAAGTACCGCTATACCCAAGAATTGACGTCGTATCATAGCCTTGGATCAGAGTGACTCGCCGTCACAGTCTCACAGACAGGTTCAGCCTCATACCTAACTACCTCACGTAGCGTAGCAACCTTGACTAGCGCACAGACAAGCCGCTCAGCTGAAGCGGGGTCAATCGTATTTCTCAACCCATCCTTTTGCACACCTCTGGATGGGATAGCCAGTCGCCATGACAGATCATTTGTTTCTACCTGGTGTGCCTCAAAAGCCACTCCGGATTGCATATGACGGCCCCCTATACGATGGAGGCGAATGGAAAACCTATCCTCGCCGCTGTGGGTGGGTGGATGATTCCAATGTCTTAGCCTTTTCCTCAGATACAGTTCCTCCGGAATATCCACCACTGATGCATTGCTGGCTCTACTTTGGCATGCTGCACTATGTCTTTGGAGACCAGCTGGAGCAGTCTGACTTTCTTCTTCGAGAGGATGAAGAAGACGAGCACCAGCTCATCACGACGCGACACCTGGAGAGGTATGTCTCCGATGTTGACGACTGGGAAAGCAATGACCGTGGGGCACGATGCATGGAGATAGTCCCCGCTGTTCTGGATGCTCTTGCAGACTACAATCGGTGGATCCGGTGGGAAATGTCCATAGCCGCTCGGCTGATTGCCCTGGCTCTTTGGAACATTGCGATCAAGCGTGGGAGTGACCAGCCAGCCCTTCGCAATCCGGGGCTCTTCTTTCTCAGTTTTCGAGAAGACGAGAAGCTGATCAGCGACGGGTGGTGTCCACTGGATGTAGCGAGATGTAAGAGGGGGGGTATGCAGTTGGACACCCAGATGTACCTGATGCAATTGGCTCGTCCCAAGCCTAGCTGGTACAAGCGAACGCACGACTCCTGTCTGCACACGGAATGCACGGCGGACAATATAGATGAGAGCACCTATGTTACTCGCCACGTACAGGAAGAGTGCAACTGTTCGCATGTCACTGCAGATGTTGAACAGTTACATGCGATTCTTCAAGGCGGAAAATTCCCCGTAGTGAGGATAACGCCCCGAGGAGAGGACGAGCTTGGAAAGAGGCAGTTTGATGTCAAGGTCGAGAAGAAACGCAGCAGCCAGCCCTATGTGGCCGTCTCCCATGTATGGGCTGATGGATTGGGCAACCCGCATGCCAACTCCCTCCCGCACTGCCAGCTGGAGTTTCTGTATGATCAGGCGAAGCCCCTTCTCCGCGATAAAGAACACATTCCTCACTATGAAGAGAAGACTTTCGGACTCCTGCACAGCGGGGCTTCTCGGATTGCGCATTTCGCAGCAAATGCCACCCGGCGCGGAGACGATTCCGTACTGGTTTGGATGGACACATTGTGCGTACCCCATCGAAATGATGTTCGAAATCTGGCAATCCAACGCATCCGCGACGTTTATCTTGGTGGTCAGTAATTGCCCTGTCGTTCTTCGCTCCTACAGAAATTCCTGACCAAGCCCAGCATATCGGACGATGATAATCGATTCAAGCTTGATGATGATTGACTCCCGCTCATGTAGCAAACTGGAGCTCTGTCTGAGGGTTCTGTACTGCTCAGGCTGGGTTCGCCGGTTGTGGACGCTGCAGGAAGCACTTGCCTCGGAGGAGAGGCTATACGTTATTCTAGCAGATAAGCCAGTCAACGTCAGTTCGGTCAACGAGGAGCTAACAGCTAAGGTTGATAAAGGGGAAATCCCACTCCTTCAAGAATCAATGGCTACAATAGCTGCAGGAGCTTGGTACCTGTACTTTGAAGCAGCAAATGACTATACGTCTGCATTCCGTCGTATGCTCCTCGAGAGTACCCAAGCTCAGTTGATCGCGGCAACCTGGTACAACGTGGCGACACGAGCCTCTAGTAAGGATCGTGATCGAGCGACCGTCCTAGCAGGCGTCCTTAACCTGGAAGTGAAAAGGATTCTCGAGGCAGGTGACGCTGGACAGCGCATGCGCACGTTTTACAGCATGCTGCAAGAATTCCCCCAAGATGTGTTGTTTCTTGAAGGACCCCGGTTTGAGGAGGAGGGACTGGGCTGGGCCATGCAGGTCTGTCGGTTTACCGGTGAATTCTCTCCCATGTCGCATGAGGGCGGAAAGATCACCCCTCGGGGCCTCGAGGTCTCACGGTATGCTTCGCTAATATATCCGGGTTGCCGGATCTGGGATCAAGATACGTTCTTTGAGTCTGCTGATGAAGCTCAAAAGCGAAAGGAGTTGGAAGGCTGGCTTGAGGAATCGGGGATTGCACTGACGGACCACGCGGAGGACATCAAAATCCTCCACATAACGACGGAAAAGCGGCTGCATATCAGCGCGGATGTGACGTATGGAGTTATTCTGTCTGAGTCTAGTCTGGATGTGTATAGCCACTGTGCAGTGGTGTCCTTGCAGACAACCGAGGACGGAGTCCATTACGGGCGATTTCTTGCATCGGGACACATAAGGGCGGACGTGTTGAGTCTTCGCGACCCTAATACCTGGGGCTACACGATTAGGGGTACTTGGGATGATGCAGAGAAGCCGACTTGGATTGTAGGATAAGCTATATAGTGTTCTAGTCTACCGTTTGCCGCTCTTCGAGGCGCCCTGCTTGGTCTTTAGTTTCGCCAGCTGCAACTCAAGCTCCAATTTCTTGATCTCATCGTCCCCTCCACTGTCCTCCTCTTCTTCACCATCCGTCTCCGGATAGTCACTATCATCTGCATATCGGCCATGGTTGAATGACTTCTTTGGAGCGTTGCGGAAGTCTGTTCCCCGGCGAACAATCCCCGATCTAGACCCCCGCGAGGTCTCCTGCATGATACTCTGCGAAGCAAACGTCGCCGAGTCCTTATCAATTCGCAGCGCTTCCCTCTGAGCAAGCGTGGCATACGCATCCTGGTCATATATGCCAAAGACCTCACTAATGTAGTCATCAAAATGCGCCGTTATCTTAGCAATGTGCTTGAAATGCCTTGCTTTCAAGAGCGGTCGATCGAGCTGGCCGTCTTCGTTCTCCTCGTTGAATTCCCAGTTGGCAAGCGCTATCGCTGTCTGGAAGGCGTTCTTGATCTGTCGCCCGTTCCACCGGCGCGAGGGTCGCTCAAAGTTACGTTGCCAGTGCTCGTCGGCAAAGTGGCGGATTCTCTTGTCCTCGATGTCCATGTTCAGCCCGCTTTGCTTGATCCGCTGGATATTCTTCTCCCAGATTTCTTTTGTCTCGCGCTCCTCGAGCCTGGGGTAGTAGAGGCAGACGTGGATTCGAGAGCGGAAGGCTTCGTCGAATTCGCCGACTCGGTTGGTCGTTAGGATGATGACGCCGGAGAAATATTCGAGGACGCGGAGGAAGACTATGTCTGCTGTTAGCGTTTGTGTCTTCTATCTTCTCATATGTAGGGTGTCTTACCTGAGACCAAACTGTTCCTGGCGATGTCTCCGCGCTCTCGCTTTGCCAGGAAGACATCGGCTTCGTCTAGCAGGAGGACACATCTCCAACGATGAGCTAGCTTGCAGAAGGAATCCAGCTTCGTTTCTGCTTCCTCTGCTGTGGTGCCGACATGTCCGCACGTAATGGATAACAAGGGCCGGTTTAATTCTGCAGCAATGCACTCGGCGGTTGAAGTTTTGCCTACTCCTGGTGCGCCGTGGAGAAGGATTATAAGCCCCTTACCCTTGGCTGGCACCACGTCCATGGAAAACTGTTCCGGCATGGCGGCGGTGAGGCTACTCGTGTTGTTGTGCGCAGGACGGACCTGGTGGGTGATCAATGCTTGCAGGACCATCTTGTGCTCGCTCGGGAGAACCAGATTGTCCATCTTGCATTGCTCCTTTTTAGCCAGGATCGAAACATCTTCCAGCAAGCTGACATTTAGGGCCACCCAGCGGCGATCTAGAAGTGAGTAGCCATAAACGCGGGGAGGGAGTAGAATAAGCTGGTCGTCGGTGATACAAATGTCTTTGATGGCCCGGTTGATGAGGAAATCTGTACTGGTAAAGTATTCGCTGTGGCGATACTTCTCGAAGTCCGAGTCGTCGAAGATGTCGGTCACCCAGTCTCCGTCATTCTTCTGCGAGAAAAAATCAGAGACCTCCCTCTGGTCTGCCTCGGTGGGGGAGAGGATGATGCCACCATCTGTCTTCAAGCTGAAGTACGAGAGCGTGTCCTGGAAGTTCGTCACCCCGGCTTCTTGGTCGACAACTACCTCACCATGGACCTGCTGTTTGTCAGTGCATGCCTTCGCACTGAGAGAGCCAAGAGCATTACCTCAATTGCTTCAATTCGATAGCTCTCCCATCTATAAGACCCACGACTCGACTCTTCAATGGTATTCCCATGGTACACCATGTGTTTTCCCGGAGCCAGCTCCATGAAGCGAGCGCCACGCGCAACCAGCGCAGCCTCCAATTTCTCCCTATCTGGATCGAACCGGAATGGCCGCACCGGCAGGGACGTGATGGGCTTGGTTCCCGAGTAAGGAGGAATAGCGAATCGTTTCGGTCGGGGCGCAAGACGAACGCCATCCGACTCGAGATAGAAGCAGTCGATGATGAAGTTGGTGGTTTGTGTGCCGGAGCGCCTCACGGTGTCGCGGCATCTTCGATCATCGTCCGAGTCTGACTGCCACGACCGGTATCGCACGGGGTCGTAGTTGGACAGATTCTTCGTGTCGAAGCAGACGCGCCCGCCCGTGACTTGAAGCACACGGTATGCCTGTCGACGACTGGGATCGTCTCGGAATGTGCGGTAGATGACGTCCCCTGGTCGGTAGAGCTGCCAGAGATGCTCAAAGGCAATCTCTTCCAGAGAGCCGTCCTGCACTGCCTGCTTGATGTCGAAGATATCCCTCATATCCTGAGTCATAAAGTCCACAAGGCAGCGGACTTCGTCTCTTTCACGCTGCAGCTTTGCAACTCGTGACTGGACCTGCTCTTGATTCTGGGGGGACGGTAGCTGTTTCGCCAAAAGTCCCGATTCCTCCCCCTCTGCCTGCTCACACGCAGCCTCACTCCGTTTGAGCACATCCTTGATCTCCGACTCAAACTCAACCAGATATTTGAACGGGCGCACCATCACATTCTGCTCCTCCGTAAACACCGTCTCCGTGCAACTCTCGAGCACGTTCAGGAGGTACCGCGAGTTGATCGCAAGCCGATATGGCGCATACTGCCGGTCTTTCTCGAACGGCTCGTCGGGGAGATCGATGGCGGAGTCTTGCTTCTTGCGCCGTGCTTGACGGAGGAGGAGGCTGCTGCTCCCTTTCGAGGAGGTGAGGAGCGTGCTGTGTTGTAGGTCTATGCCGCGTGATTTTTTGACCTCGCGCCAGTTCTCGGGTGGGACGCGCGTGATTTTGATTTCTTGGGGGGATGGACTGGAATTGTTAGTAGTAGTTATGAGATGTGTAGCGAGCAAGGTACCTTGGGGGATTCTCGCTGGCGGCTTTTGCGTCGGTACTTGTAGTCGTGGACTGCTCCGCAGTCTGAGAGGGCTGCGCACTTGAGGCCTCGGAGACTCCATTCATTGTGCTGGTGGTGGTAGTTGTGGCCATTGTGGCCAGCGAAAGCAGAAATCAAGAGCGATCAGAGGATGAGAGCGAGCTCCGGACCCTCTTCTGTACCAAAGGATCCCGCTAATATAACTAGCGAACTCATCAGCCTCGCCTCGCGCGAGCATGACTCCAAACTCCAGAGTAGGCTAGCTATGAGCCGCGTCGCTCACTAGCGGACAAGCATATCCCAGCCAGCGTGCGGTGATTCGCTAGAACGAGTGATCGATGTCTGTGCGCAAGGGCACAGGCCCAATCAAGCCCCGCCAGCACATCTTGCAGACAGCTTGCAGTACGCCGTTTCAAATTGCCCGGGCGTCTGTATCTCCCTCACGTGGTGGGGGACTGGATGCTGACTGTACTGTGTTGATGAGATGAGGCTCTGATCCTCGTTCGCTGTTCGCTGCTCTAAATTCCCTCATCATTCATCAAAATTGAATTGACAACAAGGAACCATGGCTGAGGCGAGTCGTCACGGGCTGGGTAGCGTGGTGGAGGGCTATATGAGGAGGAAGCTGCGCCGCGACGTTCACCCCGCCTTTGAGTCTCTTGGAGATGATACCACCCCGCCTGCGGTTGACAGCTCGGAATCCAGACCTCGAAGCTCTATAAATGGCAAGGGCAGCACGGTCGGGAAACAGGATTCAAGCACGAAGAGGACCAACGGCGATACTGACACGGGTTTGTGAGAACCCCGCCTCAGAACTTCCTGTTCAAACCCTAACCACACTGCTGCAGAGACGACATCTATCGCGATGCTCTACTCGAGCGCGACCGGCTCCAAGAAGCAATGGAGGCATACGAGCAGACCACCGCCGGATCCAGATTCAAGACCGATGTGACAAGCAAGTCTCTCCACTCGTGGGAGGAGGTACTCGAAGAAGTCACCCGAGCATCAGAGACATACAACTCGCGCGCGATGCTCTGGGGCAAAATCCGTGTCAGTATGCGCCGACTCGGAGACAACAGCAAGGTCTTTCAGGCGTGGTCGGTTCTCTTGCCGGCTGGATCGGACTGCGCAACTATGATCAGTGGCGGACTGAAGCTGATATTGTCGGTAGGTGCTGCTTGCTCTTTACGGACAACTGGCTGTATACTGACTGTTGAAGGCCGCTGCACGCTTGGCCGATCTGAGACAGGAAGTCTCGGATGCACTCGCTGAGATTCCTTCGCTGCTGACCTGCATTCACCAGGCATTGAACATCTTCAAGGGCTCTGTGAATCTCCACCGGAGTAGTGTTTGCCTTTATGTAGCGACTCTTGCTCTACTACACCATATCGTGTCTTGGTACAAGACAAAAGCAATCAGTATGGTGTCTTTCTGAATACGCGAGGAATCAACGCTGACAGCACCAGAGAAGCTCGGCCTCAGCATCCTCCGGCAGGGCTCATACGAGTCGCAGATGAGTTCCCTGCTTTCCAATCTGCGCGCCGAGTCAGAGCGATTTGATCGAGAAGCCCGGCTTTGCTCGTATGGATCCATCGAGCAGACAAGAGAGATCTCCATCCAGAACCAACAAACGCTGAACAGCTCGGTGTCCCAGTGGGATCGCTTTCAGGGGGAGATTCGGTCCGATCACGCGAGTACCCGGGATGGGATTCATGCGATTGAGGATCGAGTCTCGGATATGCATGCAATCCTGGAGCGGTTTCTCGGAAGCCATGATCGCGTTGATCCGCATACGTTGGGAGGTGGGTGTTCAGGAGGAATGTCCATTACCAAACAGCTGATACATGGAACAGCGAGAGGCCCAATGCTCCCATCAGATAGTGCTGCTGTTGAGCGAAGAGCACAGCAGAGTAAGTGCACCGGAATCCATCAGTAGGAACTACCTGATAATCCTTAACAAGTGTACCTCCGCTCCCGCGACCACGCCTTCTCAACCCTCTCCTACACCTCCTCCATCCTCGAAAAAGACCTAACCACAAACCTCCAATCCGTCTGGCAGCTCCCCCTTCCCTATCAAAACCGCATAATGGCAACAATGCAAACCCCCAAGCTCCAATCCTGGCTCACAACGCCAACCAGCTCCGCCCTGTTCCTAAATCTCAACTCCAAGGCCACATCCCCCGCCCTCGCCCTTTCAGCCTGCTCCTTTATCCCCGCAAAGCTCATCGAGTCGATAAGCGCCCAGGAGTCTGGGAATATTATTATTCTCGCGTTCTTCTGCGGCGCGCATGTCCGCAATAGCCCTGGTTCTTTATCAGACCCGCATTCCGGACCCGGGGGGTCAATTCGGAGTCTCATTGCGCAACTCCTCGAGTCACATCCGCGATTCGATCTTCAGACTGTGCGGAGGATACCACAAGTAGATGAAAATGATATCCCGGGTCTGTGTGACATTTTCTACGATCTAATCACCCAGCTCCCGCCGGATATCGTAGTCTTCTGCATCGCGGACGCGGTATCAGAGTTTGAAGACCGGCTCGCCATGCGCGAGGGTGGAGAGACAATTGTTCAAGCCTTGCTAAATATTGTTGAGTCTTGTGCCCTGGGTAATCAGAAAGGTGAACGGTGTGTATTCAAGGTTCTCTTGACGGCGCCAGGGAATAGTCGGCGGTTTTGGAGATGCGTCGAGGCCGTCGGTGCGGTTGGGGATGTGGTCTGGATGCCAGAGAAAGTACCGTCGCTGGGCGGGTTTACGGCTGGGAAGTGGGGGAATAGTGTTGGGGGGTTATTCGTCTAGTATATATCATATAAATAGTATTGATGTAGCTGCGTGTCTTCTGCCAACGGTCCAAAATGGCTACCTGAGAGTCGGGGACGTCAAAGAGAATACCAACAAGAACTCTATCAACTACAACATGTAAGGGCTCTAGGAGACGAAAAGCAGCAGTGCAGCTTGAATAGAGTTAGTCACTCCTTACTCTAGACACCTAGCCCAAGTACTTTGCTCTAATAAGTCCTGAGTCTTTAGAGCTTCTAGTCCTCAAGCATGCCGTCTTAGTCCATTCGCCCATACTGTCCTTCAGTATCAGAGTCTCATCTCGTGTCTGGGGTGTGATTGTACGTTCTATGATTCTAGAAAGAATATGCCAGTTCCCAGTTGAATATAGTAAGCACATGCTACTCGTACGCTAGCCTGATGCATATATTGATTCTACCACAGCATCTTTTCACCACCTACCGACTTCGTGATTACGGTCTCCGGACCAACAATTTACTCGAGCCACATACGACTCCCAATGCTTGAGAGACATGAACCCCCGTGTAAAGCATGGCACTCAAACCGATCACGGAATCGACTTCTACAAAACAGGGACAAGGACTCGGCGGAAGGATGCATGCATAGTGCATGGAATCGGCCTTGACCATAACAAATCCCGAAGCGGGATCTGTCGGGGTCTGCGTTGGAGATTGCATCCCAGATTCCCGCCAATCATTCTGTACGTGAAGCGCACATTCTGAATTGAATCACCTGGTCGTACGATGTGAATAGCCTTTCAAATGCGATTCTTTCCATGCCATTTGCTGAGGTTACTCTCCCAGGGTGTACTGTGCTGGTGACCGACAGCCCTAAGCCGCTGGTCTCAGGGTCCTCCTTGGAGTCTTTGATATGAAGACCCCGAAAAGAGCAAAAGGAAATGAAGGATTCGTCCGAATAGCCTATGAGTGTTCTATATAGCTAGGCTTGCTTTCCTACCAAATGCTCTTGCTATTCATATTCAGTCCATCAGAATCAACTCCACACCTAGAACCAAACAGTCCCGCCCACATTTCAAAATGAGAGCCTTCTTCCAGCTCGCCTCGCTAGGCGCTTTTCTGAGTGCCCTTGTTACTTGCTTGGCCCTCGCTTTGCCTAGCGAGGAGCTGTCAGTTACGAATCTCGCAGACGACTATGACCTAGAGATTGTAAGCTCCTGCATGCCCCTCATTCCCCCAGACGTATACGCTAACAATAAACCCCAGCTAAACCTCTACAAACCAACCCCGAAGAACGCACCCTCCACCCACACCGCCTCTGGTACTACGACAACCCAAACCTCTTCCTCGACAACAACTACCTCCTCACCAACGACCTGGGCGCCAGCTCCGCATACCTCGTCGAGGCCTCCAACACCACGCACTGGGAGCTAGCGGCCCGCAGCGCCAGCACTACTGGGAGCACCGACCTCCAATCCCGACAGGTAATCCACTACATAAACGGCTACAGCGAAGGCGGCTGCATCCCAAACTCCTTCCGCGAGCAGCGCCAGAACCCGGCGAACGGCGTCTGTGTCAGATGGAACGCGCTTGGGATCATGTCAGCGTTCATCGTGGGCGACGGCAACTTCCAGGTGAACTTCTACTGGGGGGAGTCGGTCAGCTGCAGCACCAACTATCTCGGTGGGGTGCGGGCTTGGTCGGGGTGTTGGACGACGCCGAATAAGTATCAGCTGCCGTGGTTCTTTTGGCCGTGCTATACCTGCTGAGCGAGCAGGTTGGGTGAATTCTGGGTGGTGTAGTAGGAGTGCTATGGAAACCCCAGGGTGATACCAATAGGCCTGCCAGCGGGTGGGAGAGATAATTGGTATTTTCATTTTCATTTTCATTTTCATCAGCCTGATTGGTCGGATGGCGTTGCCTGTATATATGACTGAAGACTTGTGAATGCTGCCTTTGGGGTGCATATGGATGAGCACTGGGAGGAATGCGAGATGAGAAAGCTTCTGCTTGATTTATCAATGGCCAAGACTAAGGGGGGAGAATGGCAGACCCTAAATCGAGCGAGGGTTTGGGAATCAGGGTTCTGTAGCAGCGGAATGGATGCACGGTATTTAGTAACCAGAGGTATCAGATGCAGTACAGATATAGCGGGAAATATGCATTTTCGAAGCATGCGCATCCACACAAGCCATCCAGAGGGTTTTTTCTATTACGCGAATGCCATCCCCAAGATGGGCCAATAGCTAACAATCCATGCCCACTGGTCGTAGGGTTCTAGGCTGTGACGATGATAACCCCGGCTAGACGACATCAAGGCTGACCACTGTCAAAACTGAGAGGTCGCAGCCAATCACTCCGTTTGCCTCACTATGCATCGAGTTAAAATCAGAGAAATGGGGGTAAGGTGAGGCTACACAAATGCGGGTGGTTAGTTGTCATCCGCCGTACTGGTATTCTCGGATTGGTTGTTCGTGTGAGTCTTCACCGTTGCGTGCACATGCATCAGACTGCATGGTCCCATTCTAGGGAAGTGCTGACGGCCCGCATGACCTGACTGCGCATTGGCATTCTCCTGGCATTCCATCATTCGTCCAGCGCAGAGGAGGAAGGTTACCCTCGCTTCGTCTCGGACTTGCCCCTCTGCCTAAGCCGATCAAACAATTGGATAGCTATCCCGATCATGGAGTGGAAGCCGATGGAAAGATCCCGAAAGCCCCTCCAGTCGAAGAACAAATACCGAGTTGTTTCCCGCCAGATGACCAGTTTCCTCTGCTTCCTTTTTTTTTTCTTTACACCTTTCTTCATCTCCACCCAGCAGTCTGTCTACCATGCCTCCGGATCGAGCCTATAAAGGCAGCCTCATCGGACGAGACTACGAATGCTGCGGCCTTGTGATGGGCCGCTTCACGTGCCTTGAGGAGCGCAGCAACGGCAATATGAACAGGATCTATGCCATTTGCCGCAGAGGGGCCGATTGCAGAAGAGGAAGAAGAGGAAGAAGGGGAAGAAGGGGAAGAAGAGGAAAAAAACCCCGGTTCTTCCCGGATGATTATGACGGTTGCTTTGAGAAAAACCCGCAGTGCTATTGCCGCGGACGCTACCCGAGTCGATTTCAGCATGAGAGGTCGCCCGCTCATATGACCTATCGCTGTCGGTATGAGTTGTGTGGCTTTGTGATGCCGGTGTATCGATGGTGATTGAGTGCCTTTGACAGTAGGGTCTTGTTGATAAGCAAGGAGTTCAGGACACTACCATGCACGACTTGGCTTTAAGTACAAGCTCCGTACGATTCCAGACCATATCAGATAGACTTGGAGATATCAATATCCCGGAGCTATTGTTTCAATGTATCCATAGCAGTTCATCGACCCAGATCGGGTAGAGAAGCGCAGCAGGTGGAGACTTTGAATTCATCAGAGTGATACCACGATACAATCAACATCGGATTGGAAGCGACACTAACAGGCTGGTTATCCTACGAAGAACACTAGTTACCCAGAGTATACTAGATGGAAAGGGTACGCCATCCACATGGTCGTTAATCCTGTTACCAATGCTCAATCTGCGTCTTACAAAATCAAGCAACAGCAAGCAAACCCTCCAACACCGCATTCAATGTCTCCTCTCTAAGACCCAAAGCAACCAGTTCACCCGATTTGACGCTCGCCGCAGTATCCTTCGAAATAATCTTCCAAATCTTGTCCTTGAGATCCAGACTCATCTGCGCCTGTCGCAGGAACGCCATGATCCGCGAATTCGGTGAGACGACGTCCAACTGAGGATTCGCGCCGATACTCAGCACGAGCTCGTCGTCGATGGCATGCGAGCCAAGTTTTACGATTAGGCCTGCGTCGGTCCTCAGGGGATGGACTTCATGAGCAGTGGAGTTGACGAGGAAGTGGATCTCTTCGGCAAAGGAGAAGCCGGGAAAGCGGATGGTATAGCCACGGTGAGATGGGGTTTGCAGGCGTGGCGGTGCGGCTCCTCCCTTTCTCGGGCTGATGGTGAGTTTGCCCTCTGACTGGGCGAAGGTAAAGAGTGTGCTGGAGAACTCAACCTCGTTCAGTGTCGCTCCGGTTCCCTCGTCTTCGAGGAGCTCAAAGCTTCCGTCTGCGCCGACGACAACGATAAGTTCGAGTGCCGCGGGGTCTTTGCACCCGTTGTCCGGCGCCTCGGCGGCATCAAGTGGTATGATTGAGCCCTCCCGGGAAAAGACTGGATATCCGTCTAGTGGGCGGGCGACCCATAGTGACCGATTGCCGTCGTAAACTGTGCCGTCGAAGATGTCGACATGGCGCGCGGGCGGAAACCAGACAAGGACCTGGCCCAGGCTGGACTCCTTTCCCCGTGGGGTTGTAATCGGCGCAACAATCAACTCGGATCCATACAGATACTGACTGGGTACGCGGTATGCCTCGTCATGCTCGGGATATTCCCAGTACATCGGCTGGCAAAGCGGGAGGTGGTCCCTCGCAGCGCGCGCATTCATAGTGTATAGATATGGAAGCAATCGGTGGCGGAGACGGAGAAACTTGGTAAGGATTCGCTCCTCCTCGCGACCTAAATTCCACGGCTCTTTGGGATTCCAAGGTGAGTTTGAAGAGTGCAAGCGCAGGATTGGGGAGAAGGCGCCGTACTGCACCCATCGAATCAGCAACTCGTTGTCTGTTGCCCCGTGCATGTGGCCGCCGATGTCGTGGCTCCACCAGGCGTACCCTATATTCGACGCTGTGTTTGTGAATTCTGGTTGAAAAGCGAGTGAGTCCCAGGTGATATGGGTGTCGCCAGAGAAGCCAATGGGGTACCGGTGACTGCCTGGGCCCGCATACCGGGAGAACGTCAACGGTCGTTTATCGTTATATGCGCTGTCTAGGAAGTGAAAGTGATTCAATACCCATAATGGATCGATGCCGGGTATTCGAGAGTGTTGTCCTTGTTGCCAGTCGACCCACCACAGATCCACGCCTTGGCTTTCCAGTCGCCGGTGCAGGACGTCAAAATACGCTTCTAGGAATTCCTGGTTCGTAATGTCGAATTGAATCGGGTCATTGTGTGAGGTATCATGGCCGAGTTGCGCTGCAACCTCCTTGTACAGATCCTCGAAGCTATGAATTCCGTCCGCCGGGTGAACATTAAGTGAGGTCTTGACGTCGTAATCATGCAACTTCTTCAAGAAAGCTTCGGGATTGGGAAAGAGGTGCTTATTCCAGCTGTACCCAGTCCATCCAGTGACCCCAGCCGCGAAGATGCGCGGATCATTAACAACATGCCAGTCCATATCCAAAACAGCAACCGAAAGAGGAATCCCCCTCGATTTAAAGCTTTCCATAAGTTGTAGAAACTCCGCCTCATCGTATGCATGGTACCTGCTCCACCAGTTTCCCAGCGCCCATCGAGGTAACAGAGGCTGTGGCCCGGAAAGCGCATACAACGACTTTACAGCAGCGCGATAATCATGCCCATATGCAAACAAATACCCATCAACTCGATCTCCTTCCCTCCTCGTCGCAAGCCATCCTTTCCCGTCGAACAACATTGAAGTGGAATCATCGATGCTAGCGAAGCCTTTTCGCGAGCAGATCCCCTGACCCATATCAGTCCGCCCATCCACCTCATCGAGCGTGCGTGCGGTGCCGCCTAACGTGTCATTCTCGTCACCGTAGCGCCACGCACTGCTATGCGCCCAGAATTTGCCCTTGACAGCTACAGAGAGCCCACTCGATGAAAACGCCTGTTTATCATACGTGAGATGCAAACGGCTGGTGATGATCTCGAGACTGGTCGATGTCTCCTTTGCGCGAAACTCGGGGACTGGTAGCTGGCGATTCACGGCAAGCACAGAGGCGCGATCTTCGAATTGCGCGTCGAGTGCGTACTCATATCGGAGAAGACCATCGGCCAGAACAGTGAAGCGGTACTTTGACCCTTCACTGCTAACAATTGCCCCAGGATTAGCGAGAGGCTGTTGGGCGAAAGTGTATCGGTGCGTCATGGCTGTGTTCTAGAGGGGAAAGCAGCAATTCCTTGAGGTCTCTGAATGCCGACTCTCTGAGCAAAGCAAAGAAAGGCATGACTTTTTGAAAGACTAACACCCGTCACGCGCCGCCAGAGGTCGTGGAAATTCTCGCAAACATTGCGGATTCCTTATTTTAGACGCGAATGAATGCAGTGTGCAGTGGATGACTACCAACCAAGCTGCGGAAAGCTCATCCAACGACCTTATTGGGCATCCTCGGTATAGGTGAGATATTGCGAGTCCATGATCGATTGAGAAGGAACAATCCATGGGGTTAGCATCGGATCTGGGTCAGGAGGAAGGTCGGCGGTAGCAGTGGTATGAATAGGTGTTGACTGACTGTGCCAGCCAGCATGCGAATTTCCCGCGGCATCTCGCGGAAACTCTCGCGGGAACTCTTATACCGTGTTTGACCGCCTGCCGATCGTTTCCATCTGACGATCGATTTCGTAGACCGCTACTTTAAAACTCACTATTTTTAAACCACTAATACCCTGTTAATATAGACTTAATTAAGGCCGCGCTTGAGTATCTAGGACCCTTAAAGCCAGGGCTTTTAATTAATTATACTTTTATTACATAAAAATTTAGGGTTAACTAGCTAACCCTATTAAGGTGTTATAAGGGTATTCAGGGCCCTAAGAGCAAGTAGTATAAAAAATAGCAACTACTTAACTACCAGCAGGAGAAGGAATTAGTATAATAAATTAATTAATTAAGCAGGCGCGGCCTATTTATCTTACATGCTATACTACGAAACTTCGCCTTTAATATTTATTAAAAAGACCCTAGAATACACTGGCCTAGCCGCTTTCTAGAGAGGCATGAAGATAAGCTTGTATATTAATATATAACTAGGATTAATACTGCAAGAAAGAAGGCTAATTTAGCAGCTTATTATATATTATACTTTAAATTCCTAGCTAGAAAGATCTAGGAATATAAAATTTAGCCTAAGGATATATATAACATAAATAAGAAAGGTTTTCTTATTAGGGTACTCTTAAAGGCAAAGAGGATCTTCTCTAGAAAGGATAATAAGACTAATAGGTCTTAGTAGCGTGTACAGGATAGGAATTAGAAATAAATAATTATAATTAGCTATATCTATGCTAATAGAACCTCTTTATCCCCAGGCCTTATCTACTAGGCCGCCTTAGGGAATCTCTAGGATTCCTAGCTATAAGACTTTAAGAACAAAATATACTACTACTTCTTTGTATTATCTAAGACTAGATAGACTAATAATAATCTTAGATTTGTATAGATTCGGGATATTTTTAATAGGAAGACTAAGGAAAAGGTAAGAAGGTACTAGAGGCTTCTTATTATAAATAGCTATAGCTCCTATCTTATACTATAAATTATAAAGTTCTGCCTGGCTAACAAGATTTATATAGTAATATTTCCGCCTTATTTAACCTATTATCTGCAGCCCCTAGATATTAGGATCTTCTTACTTCTCTCCTAGGCATATAGTAACCAACTAGAGGTATTTATTGTTAAGAACCCAGCAAGGCGGAGTCGCAAGGCAGAAACAGGGACAGCTGTTCTGGTTAGGACAGCTAGGAGGAAAAGACAGCAGGTTATTCAGGACTGCGGTCACGGGAGGACGGCAGTCTGGGAAGGACAGGAACCCTAGAAGGACAGCAGTCTATGCGAGACTGCTGTTAAGGGAAGACAGCAGCCGGTAAAGAACTGCTGTCAGGCAGGGACTACTATTAAGCAAGGACGATAGTCACGGGATAACGGCTGTCGCCCCAGGACGGCAATCCGGCGTACCCTGGCGGTAAGCTACCGAGCGGGTAGAAGGGAGCCAAGGTGAGCCACGGGTCACGTAAGACTACCACGGCGACTACCATAGAGGACAGCCAAGCATTAGTAGTCGAGATAGTAGTTGCCAAGAACTACCACTCGAACTACCACACTAATAACAGAAGATAGGTAGTCAGGATAGTAGTCGGGACGAAGGATATTTAAGGACGCTCATTACCACTATAACTAGTCTTACTTGTTCTTCGTGATTAATACAAATTATTATCTTAGAGTTACTGTTAAGAACCCAGCCAGGCGGTCTACGTGGCAGAATAATACGGACCAGTAACGTTGCGACGAGATAATAGTATCCCAGGATACTATTATCGAGAAAGGAATATTATTGACCACGGAAAATTACGCTGTTATAATATTTAGGTCCTTAACATGTTAAACACCTTCGGTGTTAGGACAGACCTAATAATATTAAACAGGCACGGACGGATACTAACTATTATATGATAGAGCCTACCCGGCGAGACGCCCACGAGGGAAATCACGTGTGTATACTATCCGATATACCAAGTAATAGTAGGAGTTTGGTATACAAGGAAGGGGCATCCTATTAGGTATACCACTTGGTATACCTTGGAAGGTATACGGGATAGTATACAACGCGGAGGATATTTAAGGACATTTATTACTACTATATCTAGTCTTACTTGTTCTTCGTGATTAATATAAATTATTATCTTAGAGTTACCTTTAGAACAGTAACACACTCGTACGAACTACTCTACAGGTATCCTATATATAAGATACTTGGCCTTGTCTACTTTAACTAAGCTCAACCCGACCGTGACTAGTCTTTATACTAGTTAGACGTGAAGCTATTTAGGAAAAGGATTAAGTAAGTTAGGTCAAGCGTTGCGAGCTTACGAGAGGTTACCAGGGTTAGGAAGACGCAGAGAGGTCTGTTCTTCCGTAACAGTTACCTTTGGAACAGCAACACACTCGTACGAACTACTCTACAGGTATCCTACACGTAGGATACTTGGCCTTGCCTACTTCGACTAAGCTTAACCCCGACCGTGACTAGTCTTTATACTAGTTAGACGTGAAGCTGTTTGGAGAAAGGATTAAGTAAGTTAAGTTAAGCGTTGCGAGCTTACGAGAGGTTACCAGGGTTAGGAAGAAGCCAGAGGTTGGTTCTTCCGTAACATTTATATATAAATATTAAGGCCTAAGCTATATTATAAAAAAAGACTTCTTCTGCCTGTTCTAGCCTGCATGGGAGAAGGCTTTATCTATTAAGAATATTAAAAGTGCATGGAAATCGACTGGTTTAGCACCTTTTAACCCGGAGATTATTCTAAAGAAGTTCTCTAAGAAGGAAGACTTATGCCCTTTTTCTAGTACCTCTATATAATTAATATTATAAGTAGAGGACTAGTAATAGATTAAATAGCTTCTTAGGAAGATAATAATAAAGATAAATAATTAGAAAACTAAAAGGTTAAGCTCTACTATTTACTATCTAACTACTAAGAATATTCTGCTAAAACTTTACTATAAGGGCCTTAAGACAGCACTAGTAAATAAAAAGAAAAGGTAATAGTATAGTAAGCCTCTAGACTTTACTTTTAGGGCCCCTTGTTAAGAACCCAGCCAGGCGGTCTACGTGGCAGAATAATACGGACCAGTAACGTTGCGACGAGATAATAGTATCCCAGGATACTATTATCGAGGAAGGAATATTATCGGCCACGAAAGGTTACGCTGTGATAATATTCGGGTCCTCAACATGTTAAACACCTTTGGTGTTAGGACAGACCTGGCGATACTAACAGGCACGAACAGATACTAACCATTATATAATAGAGCCCACCCAGCGAGACGCCCACGAAGGAAATCACGTGTATATACTATCCGGTATACCAAATAATAGTAGGAGTTTAGTATATAAGGAAAGGGCATCTTATTAGGTATACTACTTGGTATACCTTAGAAAGGTATACAAGATAGTATACAGCGCGGAGGATATTTAAGGACGCTTATTACTACTATATCTAGTCTTACTTATTCTTCGTGATTAATTATAAATTATTATCTTAGAGTTACCTTTAGAAATAGCAACATACTCGTACGAACTACTCTACAGGTATTTTATATATAGGATACTTAGCCCTACCTACTTTGACTAAGCTTAACCCGACCGTGACTAGTCTTTATACTAGTTGGACGTGAAGCTATGTAAAAAAGGATTAAGTAAGTTAAGTCAAGCGTTGCGAGCTTATAAGAGGTTACTAGGGTTAGGAAGACGCAGAGAGGTCTGTTCTTCTATAACATATTAATTACTAGTCAACACGAGTGTCTTGTCTTGACTTAAAACAACTATTGCTATGGTTTCTGGAGGAAATTAGCAAGCCAACCAACCCTCTACTAATATAGAGTAACTTTAGTCTGTTATTCGCACCATGCAGGAGCAGCTTAATAATCAAGCCGTGACTATTAATAACTTAACTAACGACCTTAATCAACGCAACGCTACTCCTACTAGTAAGGCTCAAGGAATGATCGAATAACTCTAGGAGCAGGTCCTCGAACTCGGCAATAGACTTACCGCAAAGACTATAAAGCTTAAAACCCCTAAGCCTTTTAATAGCACTCGGTCCAAGCTTAGGTACTAGTAGACCCAGATAAATACTTATCTTAATATTAATAGGGATAAGTTTACAGGATAAGGAGATAAAGTTCTCTTTGCTTCTACTTACCTTACCAGGGCAGCTTACGAATAGTTTAAACCCTTTGTGAGGGAATACTAGACTACTAACACGGATGATATGGCCGACAACACCAAGGAAATCTTTACAGACTATAGTATCTTTAAGAGATACTTAGAAGATATCTTTAGCAATATTAACACTACTTAAAATGCTAAACAAGAGATAAGATAACTAAGGCAGACGGGTGATGTATCTTATTACACATCCAAGTTCGCGCAGTTGCAATCGCGCATATCTTAGGACAACGAGGCCTTTATTAGGTAATTCGAGGAAAGACTCAAGTAGGAGATCCTCGAAAAGATAGCCGTCATGGATAAACCTAAGACTATTAAAGAAATAGTTAAGCGAGCGGTACGAATTGATAACTAACTCCGAGACCTGCGGGCAAGGAGAGAAGGTTACTATTAGTACTAGCGCAACGAATACTAAGTATCACGCTTCTATTAATCTGGCAGGACCGGAGGAAATCGCGCTAATACTAGATAATAATTTCAGCTAAGAAATTAGGGATATAGTGATCCCTACGGACCTCAACTAATAGACCTTGATGCGATACTTTCCGAGAAGGAAAGGGAACAGCGCCAAAAGGAGAATCTGTGCTTTACCTGCGGTAAATCGGGTTATAAAGCAGCGGACTACTCTTAGAGAAAGAAGCAGGGCTGGAAAAACTATAAAGGTTCTAGATAAAGGAAACAATTAAACGCTACCGTAGAGCTAATAACGCTCAACGCGACTAGGGAAGAAGACCTTTTCGTAATATCCCTGGAAGAAGCAGAGCATGCGGTAAGTATGGACATGCCTCTAACCTACGAAGAAGCTGCAGAAATTGCCCGGGAAACAGAAGAACTAGTCGGGTATATACTATACTAAGCTAGGGAGCTAAGGGCAAGGGGACACCTGAGTAACTTGCTCCTAGACTAGAGTAAACAGAATAGATAAACCCTTAATAGTATAACTGATGCAGAGCTGGAAGCTTACGTGCGTGTCTAGGCTAGAAGATATAATACCGGCTGTAGTAGTAAGGCCTGTGGGCTTATGTGTGAGTGCTATACTAAAGAATATTAACTCTAATAGATTTTGCAAAATAACCGAGTTAAGAGGTCGAACGGGACCTACAGAGACGAATCTGTTACCGAGCTAGTTTAAGAAAAGGAGTACAGCGAATTCCCGGCTATCACGTGGGATTTCGACCCTCTTGACGAATGATTCGGCACTTAAGTGGAAGGCCCTGATCCTAGCAGGGAGGAACCTATTAAGGTGCCCGAAACCCTGATTAAAAACCCTATTCAAGAAGGATTTGAGGATCCTTTCGGACTACTAGGTAACAGGAGGAGGCCTGATGCTATAGAACGGACTCGCCGAGAACGCAGGAGAACTAAAATTGAGCAAGAATAACAACAACTCTAGTAGCGAATCGCGTTTTAATATTACTATGTCCGGCTAACGTGCTGGGATAGGACTAATAAGGATTAGGCAGTACATGAATAGTTTTATAACAAACATCCACGATTCTGCGGAGCCTGCGGGCGAGATAACCGAGACTATTACGATAACCTGAGGGAAACTAGTGGGAAGCGGAGAAGCCTACTTAACCACAAATACTGCTACTACTAATAGTATGACTGCAAGTACTATGTTAAACACCCTAAGCATGACTAGCAACCATAAGTTACTTGCTATAAGCGTAGGTGTCCAGTGCCGTGGCACGATACCCTAAAAAATCTAGCAGAGTATAACCCGGTCGCGCCTAGATATATAAAAGATAACACGAAATACCCGTGCTATCGGATAAACTACACGTGCAAGGGATACAAGAGATACCCGGACTATGCGTTCGAGATATGGCTCCACTACTATAAAATGCCGTGTCTCTATCATGATGCAAGGAAAAGGGAGGCAGGACTAGCGCTAATACTATTATAGCATAGTAGGGCACCTGACTAGGAGCTAGAATCCCTAGAAGGTAATAAACTAGTTTTGCTAGGATTCTTAGTAGTAACGTAGTAAGGATGATACCTTAAATTATTAATCTAGGTTGACGGATGGCTAGTAAATGCTATGATCAACTCAGGAGTAACTGGCAACTTTATGAACCCTAAATTCATGAACTTTCATAAATTGCCAAGCGTGAGGAAGGAAGTTCCCACGCTAATTAACAGATTAAACGGCGAGAACCTAGGAACTCTCGAACTGACGATCGAATCGGTACTACTGCCCATGGTAGTATATGGGAAATACTGCGAACTAAGTTTTGATGTGACCCCTTTGGGCAAGTATAATATAGTGTTAGGGATCCCGTGGCTCGAGGATCACAACCTAGATATTGATTGGAGCAAGAAGACGCTCTAATAGAGAAAGAAACGCTTATAAATAAAAAAGGTACTAGTTAGGGCTGGCGGCTAGCGACGCGCTTAGAATAAGGTCGAGCGGGTAGTTGAACAACCTGCGGGGAGGTTGATGCCCAGAGGTGATTGTATAACCCTAGAGAAAAAAAGTCTAGTTATTTCTGTTATTGCAGCGACGAAGCAATTATTAGAGAAAGCATAGTTAATGAATATTCCTAGTTAGGCTACCAGCGAAACAAGACGATATTGCGAAATTATAGAAAATAAAAAGAGAGATAGGGAGGAGGCTTAGTAGCTAGCGGTAGTCACGAGTAACGCCGAGCTACTCTAGAGAGTCCTGAAAAAGTACAGTTAATTTTAAGATATCTTTAGGAAACCTAAGAACCCGGCGCTACTACCGCACGGGCCCCATGACCATACTATACTTATTTAGGAAGGAAAAGTATTGGATTACTAGCAAATAATCCCGTTAAATAATAAATATAATAGGTTGCTAAAAGACTACATCAACGCCAAAGAACCTATTAGGATCATCCGGAAGTCAAAGTCTCTAATAGGACACGGGGTCCTATTTGTCCTAAAAAAGAGAGGAGAGGAGCGACTTTGTATTGATTACTGACTACTTAATAATACGATAATCAAGGATTGGTACCCTTTACCTTTGATTGACAACATCCAGGACAGACTACGCGGAGCAAAATAGTTCACGAAACTCGACGTAACTAACGCGTATTACTATATTAGGATCAAGGAGGGAGAAGAATAGAAGACTATATTTAGAATGAAATAGGGTCTTTACAAATACTAGGTTATGCTGTTCGGGCTAACCAACGCACTAGCATTATTCTAGTAATATATTAAAGAAGTACTATAGAAGGTTTTGCCCAGATGCACATACATATATATTAATAATATTATTATTTACTCGGAAACCTTTAAATAACATGTGTTAGATGTGTAAGAGATACTAGCGGAGCTGCAAAAAGCGAATCTTAAATACAAGCTTAAGAAATACGAGTTCCACGTTAAGGAAACAGAGTTTTTGGGGCACTGGATTACTGAGGATGGTATCTAGGCAGAAGCGTCGAAGGTCAAAGCAATTCAAGAATAGCCCACGCCCAAGAATCTCAAGGAACTATAATAATTTATTGGTCTGTTAAACTATTACCGATGCTATATTAAGGGGTACGCCCATAAAATAGAACCCCTGTTTAAACTATTAAAGAAAAATATCCTGTACAAGTAGACGAATAAGCAACAGCAGGCTTTTAAAAGAGCTAAGGGAAATCTAACTAATCTACTAGTTTAGAAGCAGCATAATCCTGCTCTACCTATAGTAATAGAAACGGACGTATTAGACTATGCTTTAGGGGCTGTAATAACCTAAACTAGAGCTGACAGCAAGAAAAGATTAGTAGCTTTCTACTCGAGGAAATTCACGCTACTAGAAGCGAATTACGACATCCACGACAAGGAACTACTGGCTATCGTGGCAGTATTTAAATATTAGAAAATCTACCTAGAAGGCGTAAGGTACCAAGTCGTGGTTAGGTCTGATCACAAGAATCTAACTTACTTTATAATAACTAAAGCGTTAATAAGGAGGCAAGCTAGATGAGCCGAACTACTATCGCAGTTCGACTACAAGATAATATACTATAAAGGGACTAAGAACGTGCAGGCAGACGCTCTCAGCCGAAGACCAGACTATAAGGACAAAGATAAAAGTCTGAAACTAGCGATCCTACGAGTTAATAAGGACGGAACGCTTAGAAACAACCTAATAATCCTGGCCGTAATAATAGAAGTTAGCGGACCAGAAGTCCTAGACAAGGTTAAGAAAGCCTTAAAGGACGACAGGCTCGTGTAGAGGATCCTAGAAGTATTAAATAACAGGATTAAACACCAAGACGGCATAATTCGGATTAAGGGATTAATCTATATCCCACCAACGCTAATCAACGAGATTATTTTATTATATTATGACGGTCTAACAGAAGGACACTTTGGAATCGATAAAATATATAAAAAAATAGCAAGAAACTATTATATCAAAAACATAAGAAAAAAGGTTAAAAGATACATCAGCGAATGTGAAAGCTGTATTAGGAATAAGCCTGCAAGGCATGCTCTGTACGGAAAATTGCAGAACCCAGAAGTACTAACAAAACTATAGGAATAGATTATAGTCGACTTCGTGGGTCCTTTACTAACTATAGTATTAGGAAGGGACTATCTCGCAGTTATCACGGACCGACTCATGAAATATATCCACCTAGTACCAACAACGACGACTATAACCGCGAGGGACATAGGTCGCCTATTCGTTAATGTTATCGTTATGAATCATGGCACGCCAAAGTATATTATATTAGATAGAGATAAACTATTTACTGTAAAATTCTGGAAATCAGTCGCGGACTAAATAGGGATCGAGCTACGAATGACTACCGCGTATCAACCGCAATCTAATAGATAGACAGAAAAAGTGAACCAGACTGTTAAGCAATATCTGTGATATTATATAAACTATATGCAAGATAACTAGGAAGATAATCTACTAATAGCCTAGTTTGCATACAATAATTTAGTTTATAGCGCAACTGGCATGATACTATTTAAAGCTAATTACAGGTATTACCTAAGCATGCATGGGGAACTATTATAAAAGGAACTAATAGCTAAAGAAGCCAACCTCTTTATAAATAGGTTAAAGATAATCTAAGCCTAACTGTTAAGAGACTTGGAATTTGTTAACATGCAAATGGCAACCTACTATAACAAGAAAAGATCTGAGGGACCAGATCTAGAAGAGGGGGGGAAGGTCTTCCTCCTATAACAAAACATTAAAATAAAACAACCAAGCGCAAAGCTGGACCACGTCCGCTTGGGACTATTTAAAATTAAGAAGTAACTAGGACTAGTTAATTATCGACTAAAGCTACTAGCCTTAATAAAATATATATACTTAGTTTTTTATATTTTATTATTAGAACTAGCACCTGTTAACGCCAAACTCGCTAAATATGTAGAAGTTGAAGAAACAGACGAAGCAGAATATAAAGTTAAAAAAATTCTGAACCACAAGCGAGTCAGCGGTAAAACCCGATACCTGGTAAAGTAGGAAGGATACGATACCTCTAAAAACACCTAGGAACCTATTAAGAACCTGACGGGTTGCTAGAAGAAGGTTTAGGAGTACTACTAGGGATCTTAAAAGCAGAAAAGTCTACGTTCTACCAGAATATTGGAGACCTAATTATCTGAGTTAGACTAGTTTAGTCTGATGTTATAGCTAGCTAAGTAACCACAGCCTCGTGCTTATTAGCTAGGCGCTTGAGTTTAGAGCGATCCTTAGTAGTTAGAGGATCCTCCTTATCTAACTAATCCATCACTACTATATTATGATCCAACATCTTGACGCCACGCTCTTTTAGAAATTTCCGTTGTTTCCGGAGATAAGATAGCTTTGCGAACAAGCGGGCGGAGGCCTCTTCGGCCTTAGCTATCTCACGCTCTATCCGCTCCTCATCGCGTTTCAAGTTAGACCATTGTTTTTCGCTGTGAAATCGCTTCTCGCACTTGCGACCGCGGCAGGTACATGATGCGTAGTTCCGGCTCTTCGAATCTATGATACACGCAATACCGCGGGTGGAGCAGTATTCGCAAGGGTTTGGGATAGGGAGACTATTTCGGATAATACTCTCGGACTGGGTGATACGGTCAGCAAGACGGTTACGCTTGGGAGGCATGGTAAGCTATTTTAGAAAGAAAAGAAGAGGGAACCAGAACTCACGGGTGTGCGGGGAACCCATGATACTTATGCTTTTCGGGACGAAAAGCAAGAAGAGGGGGAGGTGGTATTAAGAACCCAGCCAGGCGGTCTACGTGGCAGAATAATACGGACTAGTAATATTGCGACGAGATAATAGTATCCCAGGATACTATTATCGAGGAAGGAATATTATCGGCCACGAAAGGTTACGCTGTAATAATATTCGGGTCCTTAATATGTTAAACACCTTCGGTGTTAGGACGGACCTGGCAATACTAACAGGCACGAACAGATACTAACCGTTATATAACGGAGCCCACCCAGCGAGACGCCCACGAAGGAAATCACGTGTATATACCATCCGGTATACTAAATAATAGTAGGAGTTTAGTATATAAGGAAAGGGTATCCTATTAGGTATACCACTTGGTATACCTTGGAAAGGTATATAAGATAGTATACAGCGTAGAGGATATTTAAGGATGCTTATTACTACTATATCTAGTCTTACTTGTTCTTCGTAATTAATTACAAATTATTATCTTAGAGTTACCTTTAGAAATAGCAACATACTCGTACGAACTACTCTACAGGTATCTTATACGTAAGATACTTGGCCCTGCCTACTTTAACTAAGCTCAACCCGACTGTGACTAGTCTTTATACTAGTTGGACGTGAAGCTGTGTGAAAGAGGATTAAGTAAGTTAAGTCAAGCGTTGCGAGCTTACGAGAGGTTACCAGGGTTAGGAAGACGCAGAGAGGTCTGTTCTTCTGTAACACCCCTAAAGATAAGTATACTATTTTTTATTCCCCTAAGAAGATTTAGCAGGCACGTACTACTATAAAAAAAATAAGGCTATATAAACCGCCAAGGCCGCCAGGGAGGAAGAAAAGGTATAAAAGCAGCTTAAGAAGAAAGAAATTAAGCATGTAAAGGAGCTAAAAAGGCTTAAGAAACTAGAACAGCGTCAACTACGGATGCAGATAAAGAAGTAAAAAAGGTAATAGAAAAAAAAGGATTAATTAGCTAAGGAGGTAGCTAAACAGCTTTAAAATAATATTTAAACTACTAGATTAATTACTAAGAAGACCCCTAAGAGATTACTAACTAAGAAGAAACAGGTTATTAAGCTACCAGTAGCTTAGGAAGTTAAGGAGGTCCCCCTACTAGTTAATAAAAGAGGTAAGCAGATCCGCCTTCCCTAGCGCTTTCGGAATCTATAAAAAGGCGCTATACAGGCCTTAGGTACCTTATAATTAGTATACCAGATATTTACTAGATAATTTTATTTATATATAATTAAAAAACTTTATTTTCAGAAGGGGGTGGGGGGTTGAAAATCGATCGTCAGGCGGAAACGATCGGCAGGCGGTCAACCACGGTAGACTCGAGCCCCGCACTGCTTCAGCCTGCATGAACCGTTTTGTGGTTTCTGATTTCTTTTTTTGTTTTTTTTTGTTTTTCTTTTTTTTGTTTCTTTTTTGGTGGAGACGTTCAATATGCATGCTCATAGCTTGGGGGAGAAACACACCAAACTTTTGTTCAAATTGGATGCGGTCTTATTTCTAGGAAGTCAATAGGTCCTCGCTTAGACCTCACTTATGACTGTAGTACTAAAAATCTTAGAGATTCTCAGCGAGTGCAAGATACAAGCCCACCACTGTATTCTTTAACCCTACATCTCATACCAGTCCACATCACCCGATACGACCCCCTCAATCACACCATCAATTACGCTCTGATCCAGCTGAAGCTCCCATTCCCCGGCCTCAATAACCATCCCACCCTCGTACCCTTGTACCGAACCCTGAGCCTCCGCCTCCACCTCATCCACATCCAAACCCACATGCAAACCCGTCACACTGCTCGTGCTCGTGCTCGTGCTTGTACCATCCCCACCCGGACCCTGCAACAAGCCCAACCCCAATCCACCCGATAACAGGTCCACCTCGCACAGCCGCCGCCGCATCCCCGCAACCGTCTCGCTCTCACGCCGGAAAAGCGAGCGAAGCAACTTCTCTAGCGCGAGAACAACATCCACAGCACCCCCGTTGGAGGACGTGCCCCGCGCGCGCCGGATCGACGGCACGATCATGATAATATCGAGGAGGGTGTGCGCCACCTGGGTGAGTTTTACTTCCTAGACAAAATCGTCAGCATACCATACTCAATACTGCTGATGCTGTGCAAGAGCGAGTGTGTAGTATGTACCATGGCATAAGCATGCGGCCGGATCGACTCGAGCGGGATCCGCGATAGGAAGCCGAGCAGGCCCTTTGCGAGCGGCAGGGGGAATTCGGGGGTGAAGTGCACCTCGCGGGCGTGCGAATCGAGGAGGAAGTTCGAGAGTGCGCGCTGCCAGAGCAGGGACTGCAGCCATGCGCGGGTCGTCTGGATGTCGACTTCTTGTAAGGTGACTGTACTGCTATTGCTGCTCATTCCCTTCCTCGTACGCGCGGCATCCTCGTCGCCGGATACGGAGTTCGTCGTGATATCTTGGTATAGAAGTTGAAGCTCGCCCCTTTCCTGCGGCCGCTCGATTGCTTTCGGCGTTGAGGGGAGAAGCGACTCGGCGAGGGTGAAGAGGCGCACGAGGCGGCAGAACCCCGAGATCGAACAGATACCGTGGTTAACTTCGCGCGTTGGATCTGGGAGGTAGGGAATCTTCTGAAGCAGGATTGGGATTTCATGGGTGCTGCAGAATGTTCTGCGATGGATTAGCATTAGCCAGCACATCCCCGAACAAACCAAGCAAGGTCGACGGCTACCGTTCAGTAACAAACAAAACCCAGAATATTCGAATCCCTACCTCCCTCTCTGCGACAGGGAGTGAGTCGAGCGTATCCTCGTCATCAAGCCGTAGGAGATGCGTATAGGTGATCGCATCGCGCAGCGCAAAGGTCGCAGCGTGGACCTGCTCTGTATTCGCATAGTACATGTGCAAGAACAGCGAAATCAGCAGTAGATTTGTCGATATCGTGTTCACCGACGTCAGAGTGGTTCGATGGCGCAGACATTCTCGCACAAATGCCTCGCTCGTAGCTGCCGCTGAACTACTATCTGCGTCTTCATCGAGTAGCCGAAGCTGGAGAATCGTCGCCGCGCTCAAAGCCGCCGCGAGCGCAATCACATCCGGCTCGATATGCTGATCATCGCATAGTCTGGCTTTCAGATCCTCTGCGGCAACAACCGGCCAGATCGCGTACAGTTTCGACTGATACATATCGAGGTATGGAAGATACTGCGATGGTGTAATCCGCCCGCTAGCCTGTGGCGCCGGTGTTGCTGCAGTTGTAGAGTGAGACGGGATCGGAGAAGACGAGATCAAATCGCGATCCGTTCTCGGAGACCGCGTTCGCTGCTCAGTAACGCGCATAATCGTCGAGGGCCGTGGACCCTTTGGCCCGCGGCGCCGGCGGATGCGTAGATTGGTACATGGCTGGTCATGTTTCAGACACCAGGTGCAAGGGTTGCAGGCGTCACACTTGACGCGGCGGAGGGCGCATGCATCGCACGGGGTCTGTTTTGGCATCGTGGTACAAGCGTCGGTCCTTTGCATCTTGGTGGAGTCGAAGACTCGAAGGTGAAAAGAAAAAAGAAAAGAAAAAAGGACGGAGAGACTATAGGGAATGGAAATGGTATGAAAAGTGCGGGGTACATATAAGACAGGGGAAAAGTAATATAAAAATAAAACTAGTGTTAAAAGCAGAAACTAGGGTACCGTAGTGGAATCATACCAACACGCGCCTCACTGGATCGTGGAGATATCAGAGGGTTGTGCTGTCTTCAGAGTTCAAGGTGTTCCTTCGTCAGGATTCCACGCTAAAGAACTAAGATTCTATTTTTGAAAGACCTAATACGCGTAAAGGTCGTGTTGGATTAGGGACCTAACAACTATATGGAAAAGTATTCGTGGGCCCTCAAGCAATCACCACAACACAACCCATCCGGAGCTCATTCTCTTAGAAAGAGTGTCAGATACATGCGAAACAGAACTAAGGCATCTGCACATCCACGGACAGGAACGTATCCACTCGCAGAGACCTAATGCTCCTGCATAGCCACAGACCGAAACGTATCTACCTCTGTCTTACTAAACTTCCTCGCAGAGATCTTATTCTCAAAGAGAACATCCAGCTCACTCGGCGTACGGCCCGCCGGCTCCGGCAACCTGAAGAATGTCCACACGAGGCAAAGGAAGCAGAATCCCGCCCAGATAAAGCCCCCTTTGCCACGCAAGTTCCACGCCGTGGGGTTGAGAATCGGGGGATTCAAAAAGTTGGCCCCGATCGTGGTAACGTTATAAGCGTTTCGCGCAAGGACCGCAGTCTTGATTCGGAGGCGTGTCGAGGGGATCTCAGAGACAATGGCGTAGCACACGGGTCCGACGGTGAGGTCATACGACACGACGAAGAGCATCAGCATCGCCGCTGAGCCGTAACTGACTCCGGAATTCGTAGCGGGGATACCCATGAACCCAACAACTAGGAGAACTGCGAGCATCATGGCCGTACCGCACAAATACAGCCTCCGCCGCCCAACCCACCGCATGACGAACCATGAGCCCAGGGTCGCGCAAAACGCCAGCGCGTTCAACCCCAGTCCAAAACTGAACGACTGGTCCGCGTCAAAGCCCTGCTGCTGAAGGAAGTAGGTTATGTTGCCCCCGAACCATATCCCGGTCAGGCATTGGCACATCCAAGCGACGCAGGCAATCTCGGTTCGGCGGAGATTGGGTCCTCGCAGGCAGTCCCAGTATGAGACTCCGTCGCGAGCGAGCTCCTCCTGCATGTTCGTCACGACCATCATGGCAACTACGTCATCGGGGTCGTAGCGCGTGTTTTCGCGAGTTGTTAGACGCAGGAGAGAGCGTCTTGCTTCCTCAAGACGGTTGTGGCGGACGAGCCACCATGGAGATTCGGGGACGAAGAGGATGCCCACTATAATGGGCACGGGCCACATCCACTGAAGAGCATAGGGGATTCGCCAACCCCACTCGTCAGTTCGTTGCAGAAGGCCGCGGAGGACACCGGCGGAGATGAGCTGGCCAGTTACCCAGCAGAGGTTCACGTATGCGGTCAGGTAGGGGCGCAGGACGGTAGGGCTGACTTCAGCGGCAAAGGTCACAGATAATGTCTGAAAGGCACCCCACGGAAGACCACAGAGCATCTCTGCGGCAAAAAGCATGCCAACATTCTGCGCAAAGAACATGATGAATATGAAACCGCACAAGAGCACCATGGCGCCAATCATGGTCTTCTTGTATCCAATCCGATCGGCAATCAAGCCAGCAACCATCAGGCCCATGATCTGACCAACTTGAGTTCCGTTCTGTAGGCCAGACTGCCACGCCGACGTGACCTGGTAGGTGCCGTCGCCCATCGGGATGCCGAATTTCTTTGCAAACGTAGGATAGGCGTAAAAGGAGCCCAAGAGCGAGGTATCGTAGCCTTCCATGATGATGGAAAGACTAATGAGGAAGCTAGACGCTATGGCTTTGGGATACAGTTTGATGGCCTCCAGATTGGTCATGCTGTGTTCATACTCGGAGGCACGATGTGCGCGCTGCATCGTCTCCGTAAAGTCGGGAATGCGCTCCGACATCTGCGCGAGTATCTCATCGCTGATGCCGACAGTGCCCGTCATTGAGGGCTTGACGGGCGCGCCGACATCGTGCTCTGTACCGGATGCTTTGATTGCGTCCATTGTAGTTGATATTCGGAACAGATCAGAAATCAGACTTTAGCTTGCGCTGTGACTGGAAGATAGACGATGGCTGGCCATAAAGCGAGGTGTCCTTTTTATAGTAGTGATTATCGTCACATCGTGAAATGCGGAGGTGCAAAATCCGGGGGAATTCGCAAGAATTCTCGGATTTTGAGCTTGGATGCCAATCGCAAAAATTCTAGCCGAGCGATCTAAGTCTTGTTAAACACGAGCCTATTAGAAACGGGCTGTAAACGAGGTTGCTAACTTAGCTAGCTCGTGTCGGGTAGAGAGCAGCATGTGCACGGAACCTCTGTGTACTCGCTCTTCCATGTCAGATAGACTCACCAGAAGAAGATACACAGAAGAAGAGCCTGGATCTAAGATGTAAGAAAGTATACGGGTAGACCCATAGTAGTATTATTTACTATCTGTATATCTTCCTAAGATATTATTTTAAGTATATTACGGCAGACTCGAGGCTTGTCCTTGAGAAGCGCAATGGCATTGTTTGCGTGGTTTCTGGAAGGTACTACAACTAGAAACAGAGACGAGAATACACTCTAATGCTCCGGACGTGTAAAAGGCTACATATCATTACACCATATCAACTCCAACCACTCACTCAGTAGTCTACATGTTCCAACCCCTCTGTAATATCAATCTCCCTGGCCCCAATCCACAACGGATCCCGCCTCCCCTTGACCAGCTTATGCCCGGCATAGATAACCACAAACGCCGGAATGCCAATGTACGCCGTGAAAAAGCTCTCCGCACTCAACTGGCCCGGAAAGAAAACGTTAAACCCGTTAATCAGCATCAGCACCGTGAAGAAGGCCAGCGCAAACCACGCCCCGTACGGCTGCGTCCAGCTATGGTACGGCAGCTCCGGCTTCCCTTGTGTTTTCCACGCCGCCCGGAACCGGAGATACACGATGCAGCAGCAGATCCAGGAGATGAATGCTGATGTGTTGGTTATGGTTACGAACCACGTGAATACGGTGGAGCTGCTGCTTGCGCAGTTCAGGTATGAGAGGAGGCCGAACAGGCTGCAGCCCATGACGGCGGCGTAGGGGACTCCGCGCTTTGTGCAGCGGAGAAAGATCTTCGGTGCCTGGCCCGAGATAGCGAGGGCGTAGAGGGCTCTTGAGCTCATGTAGAGGTATGCGTTGCCGGCGGACCAGGCGGTTGTGAGGATCGCGGCGTTTATAACACTGTCCAGGCCGCGGATGCCGGCGTGCTGGATTCCAACGACGAAAGCGGAAGATTTTGCGTCGCTGCTGGAGCCGCTGACGAGGGCGTCGATGTTAGAGGGGCAGATGACGCCGATGGCGAGGACGGTGCCGATGTAGAAGATGAGCAGGCGCAGGATGAAGCGGTTGGCGGCTTTGTGGAGGTCTCTTTGGGGGTTGCGCATTTCCCCGCTTGTCGCGATGAGCAGTTCGGGGCTGAATGTGAAGGGGAAGGCGCTGAGGATGAGGGTTCGAATGAAGGCGATGAAGCGCCCGGTGTCACCGTCGGCAAGCCAGGTGTTTATCGCGCCTGGGTCTTTCCAGTAGTGGAAGCCAAGAATGCCATCTTGGTTGGGGCCGCCGCCCCAGAAGAGTACGAAGGAGAGGATCAAAAGGCCGATGATGGTTATGACTTTGATGGAGGAGAACCAGAACTCGGACTCGCCGTAGTAGCTCACAGGGAGGAAGTTGAGGGTGACCATCAGGACCATGAAGAGGGTGATCCAGACTGCCACATTGACGGGACTGGAAAGAATTAGTCTGTGCATGATTGGAACTACTAGAGTGGTTCTCTTACCTATCCCAGTAGTCGATTACCAAAGCACCAGCGGTGATTTCGTAGGGAACTAGGATGCCCAGTGAATACACATAGAGCCAGCCCATGGCAAACCCCAGGCTTTTCGACACATAGCGAGTGCCGTAGTACGACATGGAAGCACCGCCAACCGGAAGATAAGACACAACCTCCACAACCGCTGTCACGATGATATGAACAAGGAAGCTCATGAGGATGAACGCAATAAGCAAAAGCCCTGGTCCACCCAACGCCAACGATGTGCCGGTGCCGACGAAAAGACCCGTTCCTGTAGGGTGAGTTAGCGCACGTTGATGAAGCTGCTGCAGGACGCATACCGACACAGCCTCCAAGGGCTATCATCTGGGTGTGACGCGGCTTCAGCTCACGCTTGATGGAGCCATTGCTGAGCATCTCGACAGAGGCAACGCCGGTGCTCGCTGTGCGGGCAAGCTCGCCTTCTTTCGTATCGTCTTTTGCCATGACGAGCAGGTTCTAGAGCCAGGGCAGTTTGAACAAGGGTATGGACGTGCTGGTCAGGGATGATTGAGATGATATGTGGTATAGGTAGACCCCAGGAAAGCTCTCGATATAAAAGATGGACACATCAGACCAAGTAATACCCCAGATACCAAACCGCCGGGAGATAGGACCAGGCCATATTGGGACCGGTGGTGGCTGCCAAGTTGATATTCTTATCTGCGGAATCTCCATCCATTGTGGAGGCGTTATTGACACCCACCGCTCACTATTCACACGACTTCCGCCTCTCGCAGGCTCCTTCCGCATTCGCTCGCCCCCTTCGTAGGGCCCAGTGACTCCAACAAGGGGCAAGATGGGTTCCTTAGCTCCGCCAGACTGACTGCCCAGGATTGTATGCTCCCATGGAGAAAGAGACAACGAGCTTCCTAGTCCGTTACTCCAACTACTGCATCGCAGATGGACGTTGGGCCATGCAAGACGTCGATAAGAAGGTCTCGTATCCCTCCTTGACTGCGAGGCAAATCACCAGAGCCGTTTCAATCCAACATGACTACCATTAAGAAGCCCCAGCCCTTCACGAAGGCATTGCACTTCAGCGAAAAAGAATTCGAGGAGCGCCGCCACCGCGCCCTCGAGCTCATCAAGCGCGAGAAGCTTGACGGTTTCCTCATCACCAAGCAGGAAACGCTGTACTACCTGACGGGCTATGATACTTTTGGATATGTCTTCTTCCAAGCCATGTACTTCCACAACGACGGCTCCATGAAGCTGATCACCCGCATGCCTGACCTCCGACAAGCGCTCTACACCTCCGTGCTTAAATACGAGGACATCTTAATCCGATCGGACGACGCAGGCAGCAACCCGGTCTCCTTGGTCCCAGTTGTCCTTAAAGAGTTTGGCATCAACTCGCCATCCAAGCGCATTGGCTTTGAGCCCAACTCTGCCACCCTGACTCTCGAGATCGGAAAGCTTCTTGAGGAATCCGTGGCGGGCCTTTGCACCCTAGTCAACCACAGCAACCTCTTCACCCGCGAGCTCCGCATCATCAAATCGCCAACCGAACTCCGCAAGGTCCGGAAAGCGGCCTACCTCGCCGACTTTTCGCTGATCCGCGCCCTGAAGGTGGCCAAGCCAGGCGCCTACGAAGGCGATCTCTGGCGCGAGCTCATGGGCACCATCTACGAAGGTGGCGGCGACGACCCTGCCAACGAGAACATCATGGTGTCCGGAAACAAGGCCGTGCTCACCCGCTACTCAACCGGTCGCTCCAAGATCGACCGCCAGCTCACAATCGAACACGCCGCGGTGTATAAACACTACCACGCATGCCTCATGCGGACGGTGCACATTGGCGGTGTCACAAAACTCGCCCGCCGCATGTTTGAAGTCAACATTCTTCAAATGGAAGCAGCCATGGCCGCCCTCAAACCAGGCCGCGAGATCGGCGACGTCTTCGAAGCGTACGCGCGAATCGCCGACGAAAACGGCTTCAAGGACCAGCGCTTCAACGCCTGCGGATACTCCCTCGGGGCTACATTCTCGCCTACCTGGATGGACTACCCTATGTTCGTCCGCGGCCAGAACGTCATTGCACAGCCCGGAATGGTCTTCTTCATCCACATCATCCTGATGGACAAGGCGACGGACACAGCAAGCTCGATTGGACAGACAGTGGAAGTCACAGAAGACGGGTGCGTCTCGCTCTCGAAGTTACCGTTCCATATCACGAGAAAGCAGACCCTTGCTGCGTGGAAGAAGATTCGCAAGGAGGATTACGGCTTCGGCAAAGAGGAGGAAGATGAGGGAGAGAATCTCCGCGATATCGAACTCTCTGAGGGAGAAGAGGATGAGGAGGACTTTGATGTTGAATATGATTTTAGTGACTATGAACCTTCGGCACCACCGGGCGACCCTACGAGAAGGGCCTAAATGGCTTAGATAGTGTACAGCTTCTAAGTGATTAATGGAGATGATGCGCTCAGAGAGCTACAAACCCTTCCCTGAGTTTCTTTGAATGTACACCCCATGTATCACTTTTGTATTTCTGTTCAAAGTTGTGGTAGACGATATGTTGCGCTTACGAGTCCATCCACACAAAAGCACTCGGATGGATACAGCAGGCTAGAGACTTATCGAGCTCGAAATTGGGAAAGCAGGTGTTGTTCGTGGATTACTTCGCTTTTTCCATCCTGATATCGAAAGACTACGTGCAAAAGGTCTCTAAGATGGCCACAAACGAGTCCGCCAGGTCTCTAATGGATTGCACCTCGACCGACTCCTCCTTGGAATGCAACCCCCTCCCCCTCGGTCCCCATATAACACCAGGAATCCCCACCTCATCAAGCAAAGCCATATCAGTCCAGTATGTCTCGCTCTTGACCGGTGGTGCCGCGCCTGTGGTCTTCAGGGCCTTCTCAAGCACAAGACTCACAAACGAATGCTCCGCCGCAATAGCAAACGGCGGCCGATACGCCGTCACTCGCAGCTCAAACCAAAACTCAGGAACCGTCACCTTTAGCCTCTCTAACATACCCAGAAACTCACTCTTCACGCTCTCCACCGTCTCCCCCGCGACCGTCCTACGCTCAATAGAGACGACACAGCTGGCCGGATACGAATTGATCTCCGCACCACCCCGAATCACACCGGCATGCACATTCGGCGCATCCAATCTCTGCCCAGTTCCAGACCTCGTCTGCAGCTCACTCGCATACCGATCCAACTCGACCAAAAAATACCCGGCCTTACAAATAGCATCCACACCCAGATCCGCCCTCGACCCATGCGCCGCCACACCACTAATCTCAACCTCCAGCAGCACATACCCCTTATGCGCATTGATGATCGCGAAATCCGTCGGCTCGGCGATAATCGCCGCATCAGCACGCCACCCAGCGGCAAGAGCCTGCTCGGTACCAATACTATCGCATTCCTCATCCGCGACCGCAGCGAGGATCACATCGCCCCGGAGATTAAGAGTCTTCGCAGCCGCAATCGCAACCATTGACGCCGCAAGGCCCGATTTCATGTCTGCGGCGCCGCGACCGTAGAGTCTTCCATCTGAGCTAATGTGTCCGCTCAACGGATCACCGTCGTAGCCGGTTAAAGTGACGGTGTCGGTGTGTCCGTTGAACATGAGGGATTTCCCGCCGCCGGAGCCCCGGGCGATGGCGACGACGGAGGGCCGGCCCGGGTGTTTTTCTTTGTCATCGAGCCAGTGGATTTCGATGCCTCGGTAAGTCAGCCATGCGGTAATGTATTGCGCGATGGCGGTTTCGCCGGTGGTGTTTGTGCCGGAGGATGGGGTGGAGGAGTCGATTTGGATAAGGTGTTGGGTTAGGGCTACCACGTCGGAGATGGTTACGTCGTGGGGGGTGGGGGGTGGCATCGTGAGGATGTTGCTGTTGAGAGTAGAGATGATCTGACTGTAGTTATAAGCTGAAGGTGTATATCTTGTATCTCAACCAATCGCTTTGGCGGAACTAAAGTGGAAGGAGCTAACGAGTATACGCAGGCAGGTACCTCCCTAAGTCCAATATAAGCTACACCTGCAGTAGGTGCAGGTGGAGTTCAGTGGAGTGGGAAGGTGCGATCGTTTGACTGGTTATATAAGTTAGGGACCCCTGCTGCTTCTAGATTCTCTCAAGATTCTCCGCATCTAGGCATCTACCCGGACTTGGTGAGAATGGACCTGGGCACTCTTGCCACATCTCGGTCTATCGACGCAGGAGACGCCACATCAGTGACAATGGACGACAAGCCTGGCGCCTTGCTTATCTATGCGGCTATGATTTAGCTAAGGCCAGCCGGTTGGAGGCGGTTATCAGCCAGTCATGCTCCACCGCAGCCTGCCTCCAACCCCGCAACGAACGACTCCAACTTCTCCAACCCACTGCCCAGTCCATCCTCCCTCGCTCCCCAAAGTCATGGTCGAACTCGTTTGGAATGCCAGCGTAGAACAACAGACAAGACCAACCAAGTCGGTTTCTTACAGCGGGTAAGTTTGATTCTCTCTGCACCCCATACCACTGAAACTGACGTGGCGAGTAGCTGCTGGACATGCCGGAAACGCCGCGTCAAATGCGATGAGCGACCCGGTACTTGCAGAGCCTGCGAACGGGCCAAGATCAAATGCGCGGGCTACGACGTGCGTCTGATTTGGAATGGTGACCCGAATACCAGTAGACGGCGCATCCATTTTGGTCGTGCGTACTGCCGGTTTACCTGGCCGGTGGGAATCAATACTGACAGTGAATGTTAGACGAGACTGCCTGCCCTCCGATGACCGATGACGAGGTCGCAAAGGCTCTATCCACCCTGGAGGGTACTACGGACAGGCCAGCAACCTCCACTACCACCACTATTGGACCCTTTTCGGTTTTCCACGCCCAGCCTGCCTCTCACACTCCGTCTTCGACGAGCGACGACTTGGATACTGGCACTTATCCACTTGACCAGGGTGATTCTTTGGAGAATTATGATACCAGCCCACAGTCCGACACTGCCTCATCCATTCCGAGGAGTTATTCCCCCCATCGTTATTATTCTGACTCAATGCCGCAGCTCTTGGGATCAGTTGGCGGATCTGACATCGTATTCAACGACATATTCCTGGACCAAGTCCACATAGAGAGCCCGATTTCAACATCACTACAAGAATCGTCATTCCAGACGGAACACACCGTCGAAAATACGAATAATCAGGGCACAGAATCACCACATCATTCCTCCCTCTCCTCCTCCTCCTCCTCTTGCGATCCCCCTGAACTTGAATTTACTCCCGCAGAAACCAGCGCTGCCATTTCCCTACCCCTATATCCTGCTGAACTGTCGGATGACATAAATGAAGACCATGGCGCTGAAGAAATTAGCTCCATTCTCTTTGAACATGACCTCGCAACAAGCATGATAGCGGAAACGACAGCGTCGATGTTGATGCAGCATTACATGCAGCACGTAGTCCATCTAATGCAGCCAGTATCGCACCCGAGAAACCCCTGGAAGACGGTCTACCTCCCACTTGCTTTGCAGGGTTCAGCCAGGCGCCTCCACTCGGCCAGTGCGGCGGTATTTCACAGTATCCTCTCCATCGCAGCTGTTAATCTGCAGGGTACAAGAACAGGGCAAGATGCTCTCAAGCAGCTTGCCTGTCATCATAAACAGCGGGCTCTAGTGTCACTGCAGAGCGCACTTGCTACCAAGTCAACCCCTTACAAGGACATCATGGCGGCAATACTCTCACTCGTATCTGCCGACGTAAGCGCCACCACCCGTGCTGCGCTCTCACAGACCTCTAGGCTGACCTTTTAGATCATGGATGGTGGCATGGCGGACCACTGGATTCATCTTGAGGCAGGGATCAAACTGCAAGCCTCTCGACACTACGCCACGCTAGTCAGCAAAGAAACCTGTCTTTTGAACAACATCTGCAAAATGCTTCATCTGTTCGGGCAGACAACGCTCTCGCCGTTCGTCAATAGCAAGCCCTGGCCTGGTCACGACGCCGTTCCTCGCGGGGCAGACCTCGATTCACTAGAGGCCAGCATCGAGTTTCTCTACGGAATTACACCCTCCATCGCCAGAGCAATCTTCAAGATATATCGACTCTCACAGTATGTTGCCTACTACCGACGAGAGCAAGTGGAGGAAGAGTATCCAGAATCCCTTTTGTCCGCCTGCGAGTCGCTCGCGGACACACTCTCCTCGTACGCAATAACCAGCGAATCATTCTCCTCGATCAACGCCGCAACGATCGGTGCAGAAGAACACATGCTTGACATTGCCCGTGCACAGGCCAAGGCCTTCCACAACGCTTCCCTAGTCTACTACTACCGCTCAATCCAGCAGTGTAGCCGGGCGAGCTTGCACCAGGAACAACGCGCTGTCCTGGACGCGATGAACGAGGCAGAGGACTTGAAAGTAAATACCTCAACAGCAGCTCCGCCACTAATCAATACAACTCTCACATCCACCGGCGATAGTTCCTTCCCAGCACCAATCACTTGGCCCGCGTTCGTGGCGTCTTGCGAGGCTGTCGGGGAACATCGGAAAGAGTGGGATACCTGGTGGCGGCGAGTGCAGGCCTACGGAATGAGAAGCTATGAGCAGCAGTATGCTATCATCAAGATGATTTGGGGGAGACTAGAGAAGGACCGTGGACATGAGGATCAAGAGCATTCGGATGGCGAACTTGATTGGCGAGAGATACTCGCCGAACTAGGCGTCCGGATTCTTCCTGTTTGATGAATGTATAACGATAATGATTCTGCGTATCGATGTGTCAGTTGATTACCTAGCATGCAGAACGACCGGATACTCCGTACTGCCACTGCCACTTCTCGCCCCGTTCTTATCTACAAACGTATTCAGATTGACCCGCCACATGAAGAGCCTCGAAGTTGAGACAGGCTGGGGCGGGCAAGAGGTCAGAAAGGCAACGATCTACAGTCTCCTCCCGCGAACGGAAGGAACCAGCGAGCTGAAAGGGGAATGATCGCTGAAGTGGATCTGGTTTAACTAGATGGAGTTTAGGGCTGGGCTTGGGCAAAGACTCAAATCTCAAAGAGCCTGATAAATGATTGTAGATATTAGATAGTGGTCCGGGGGATGGAGTCTATCTTCCATTGGATATCGCTACTTCCTTCAAAGGCTAATATCTCTGTGAAGGCTAGACAGTAATGCTTCCTTAGGTATCAGCGGTGATAAGTTATGGAATAGAATTTACGAGTTGCAATGACATATATTCGAACAGACAAAATATCTCCAGTTATCTACAACCTCGACTCAGCTGGGGCCGGAGCGACAGTCAGAGTCCCCGTTTTGGCGACCAGATACCCCTCAATCGCCACATCTTTGCCGGCTTCCTTGCCGTATCCAGACGCCTTTATGCCTCCAAAGGGTGACTCTGCTGCTGATGAGTTGCCTACAGAACAAGTCTCGTTAGATATTTCAAGCAATAGTATTCTAAGCAACGTACCGGTGTTCATGCCAATCATGCCCGCTTCCAGACTCTCCAACAACCGCCATGTGCGACTGGCGTCTTTCGTAAAGAAGTACGAGGCCAATCCCATACTGGTGTCATTCGCCATACGCACGACCTCCTCCTCTGTGTCGAATCTGTAAAGACCGAGAAGCGGTCCAAAGATTTCTTCCTTGGTAGTTAGCATATCCTCTGTCATTCCGGAGATAATAGTCGGTTCGAAGAAGTTCCCTCCATTCAGACCATCGCCAACCGCTCTCTTCCCACCCAGAACAACATCACCCCCTTTGTCAAGGGCATCCTTAACATGACTCTCCAACTTCTCAATGCCCCGTCCTGTCGTCAACGCTCCCATCGTGACCCCTGGCGCAGCTCCATGCCCAACCTTGATCTTCTTCGTCGCATCAACAGTCATGCCGAGGAACCTCTCATATACTTTCCTCTGCACATACACTCGGTTCGCGTGCGTGCACGCCTGGCCCGCGGTCCGCCACTTGAGAACCATCAGCGCCGCAAGCGCATCATCCAAATCCGCGTCATCAAAGATAATGAACGGGCAGTTCCCACCAAGTTCCAAGGTAACCTTTTTCAGCCCGACACTACAGTGTCTCGCAATCAACTCGCCAATCTGTGTACTCCCCGTAAAGCTCACCTTCCGCACAAGCGGATGCTTGCACAGTAGCTCGCTGACCGCAGGGGTGTGCTTGTTATCCGTTGTTATAATATTAACCACACCAGCCGGGAATCCAGCACGGAGCACGAGATCAGCCAGCGCAAGCACACTCAACGGTGTCTCAGGGGACGGCTTGATCACAATCGTACACCCCGCCGCAAGAGCCGCCGCAATCTTGCGGATCACCATTGCGACGGGAAAATTCCAGGGGACCAGTGCGACACACACTCCAATCGGCTGTTTGATCACGAATGTCCGCCTGTTATCGACGGATGGCTGCGCGACAGAGCCTCTGATCCGCTCGGCCTCGCCGGCAAACCACCATGAGAAGCCGAGGGCGTAGTCGACTTCACCGAGAGCTTCGGTCAGGGGCTTACCGGTTTCGTAGGTGACGAGTGTCGCGATGTCGGTCTTGGACGAGCTGATTAGGTTGTGCCAGCGGAGGAGTAGCTTTGCGCGGGTGCGCGGGTTGGTGTGGCGGTAGGTGAGGAACGAGGCGTGAGAGGACTGGATATAGCTGTCCACGTCGGAGGATGTATTCGTCGGGACGGTGGTAAAGGCGACACCGGTTCCTGGGTCTACATGCAGAGTGTTGGTCAGTCGGCCGGGCACATCAGCTAGGTTTAAGAAGATAATGGGAGCTTACCCTCAACCTCGAACCGCTTGCCAGACTGAGATTGTACCCATTTTCCGTTGAGAAGCGATGCATCGTGCAGCAAGGACGGGTCATTCAGCTGCGTCGACGCCGGATTGTGAGATTGCGTTACGGGATTGCTCGACGAGCGAGGGAATACTCACCGTAAATGGGGGAGTGTTCGACATGTTCAAAGGCCAAGAGGTGCACGCTATGAGAAATCACGATAAGGAGAAGATAGGAGGGTATAAGCTGGCAGAGAAAGGTGGTTTAATATCCGGCAGGTGGAAAGCCCTTCGCAGCTGCTATACCTCGTCCTTTCCTTCCTTTAGGGGACCGGATGAGCGGAGAGGGTAGTCCCAGGTATCCCTGCTGCATGGATCTATTCGATAATTCGATGCAGATATTTTTAATCCAGTCTAATCGAAGCTTCTAAAAGCGACCGCGGCTTGGAGAAGATGAATAGTTCAAAGACGCCAAGATGGTCGCTCGCTCCTTCCGTTAAAGATCACCTTTATTACAGCAATTCCTTGGAGAGGATCACTCATGACTACGGTGTAGGATGAAGCTTATCCTTCGGCTGTACCTAACCTTAGCGGCCTGTTCAGTCGCTTATTCTTAACCTTAGCAGTCATTAAGCGCCTTCTCCTGACACCTCCACCTCTTCTGCAACCCTGTATGGCTGGAAGTGCGAGCATTGCCATTCCTCCTAACCCAGCGCCCTATTTAATCCATACATCCCCAGCTTATTCTGCTCAGACATACCAACCATCTCTACTGAAATCAATTCCAGAATGCACCCCCTTGACCCCCTGTCTCCCGCGGAGATTACCAGGGTTGCCGCCATCGTGCGCGCCCATTTCCCGGGACAGGCTCCTGCTTTCCGCTTCATCACCTTGAAGGAGCCTGCTAAGCAGGAGATGCTTCCCTTATTGGAGAGCGAGCACAAGGGCCTCCCCATCACTACCAGACCGGCTCGTCTTTCTCGCGTTCAGGTAGTTCTTCGCGGTGATAAGGGCGCCAACCAGCTCACCGAGTTGCAAGTCAACCTCAACAGCGAAACTGTCATAAAAAGTGAGCACCTGGTAGGGCGGCATTCCTTTATCGACCCTGATTACATGCGACTGGTCGAGGAGGCATGTCTTGCAGATGGCCGAGTACAGGAGGAAATCAAGAAGCTCAAGCTACCGGCCAGCTCCACCGTCGTCGTTGAGCCATGGGCTTACGGGACCGATGGTGCCAACGATATGTCGGAGAGAATATCCATGGTACGTATCATCCTCCTTCTCTCCTGGCTAAGGCTAATCCATCATGCAGTGCTGGTTTTATCTGCGTCTGCTGGAGCACCCCGACGCCAACTACTACGCCTATCCGCTGGACCTGTGTGCAGAGGTTTCCGAGCAGCTTAAGGTGACCAAGATCTACTACCTGCCCTCGGCTCACGAAGAGCGCATCAGCGATCAGCCACGGCCCTTTGATATCAACAAAATCCATTCCACAGTGGACAGCGAGTACCACCCCAGTCTGCGACCGCCACCACGCCAAACCACCAAGCCTTATCAGGTTGTCCAGCCCGAGGGTCCTTCATTCAGCTCCCAGGGCAACTTCATCTCGTGGGAAAAGTGGACTATGCGGGTGGGCTTCAACTACCGAGAGGGCCTTACCCTCCACGACATTCGCTACGATGGACGCAGTCTGTTCTACCGTCTCTCGCTGTCCGAGATGTTTGTGCCCTACGGTGACCCCCGTTCGCCATACCCCCGCAAAGCAGCCTTCGACCTGGGCAGCGACGGTGCTGGTGTCAATGCAAACAACCTCCGACTCGGGTGCGACTGCCTAGGTCTGATCAAGTACTTCGACGGCTGGCACAACACCTCCTCCGGAGACCCCCTCAAACTGCCCAACGTGATTTGCTGCCACGAACAAGACGACGGCATCCTCTGGAAACACACCAACTTCCGCACCCAGAACGCCGTCGTCACCCGCGCGCGTATTCTCGTCCTGCAAACCATCATCACCGTCAGCAACTACGAATATATCTTCGCCTTCCAATTCAGTCAAGACGCCTCCATCCACTACGAAGTCCGCGCCACCGGCATCCTCTCAACCTGCCCGATAAACCTCGACCACAAAGTCCCCTATGGCACCATCGTAGCCCCCGGCGTTCTCGCCCCCTACCACCAGCACCTCTTCTGCCTGCGCATGGACCCCTGGATCGACGGCAACCTGCAGAACTCTCTACAGGTGGAAGAGTCCCACGCCATGCCCGTGAACGACCCAGCAATCCACAACCCCTTCGGCGTCGGCTACAGCACGCGATCCGAAACAGTAACCACAGAGACAGGCCTCGACCTAGATTTCACCAAAAACCGCACCTTCAAGATCGTCAACGAAGCCTCCATAAATCCCATCACTAAAACCCCGGTCGGCTTCAAGCTCCTCCCCTCATACAGCCAGATGCTCCTCTCCCACCCAGACTCCTACCACGCGCACCGCTCCGAGTACGCCGCGCACGCGGTCTGGGTGACCAGATATGACGACGAGGAATTCTTCCCGGCGGGTCGACACACGATGCAGTCGACTGGTGGGGAGGGGATCAAGAGCTCCATTGAACGAAGGAAGAAGGACCCGAATTCCAGCTCGTCTGTCCGGAACGAGGATATCGTTGTCTGGCACACTTTTGGCTCGACGCATAACCCGCGGATTGAGGATTGGCCTGTTATGCCGATGGATCGGATGGTGGTAGGTCTTAAGCCGGTGAATTTCTTTACGGGGAATCCGGGGTTGGATGTGGCACCGTCGACGCAGGAGAGGAATCGGAGTGTGCTTGTTGGTGGGGAGGGGGAGACGGTCGTGGCGCCGTCGGATGCTTGTTGTAGGTTGTAAGAGAATAAGTCGTGTATGTAAGGACGCGCATTCAGCTGTGGCTTCTGCTGCATTACTGGAAAACACTCAATTCAGAGTAGACTATTGTTGGAGCGTAGTAATGGAGCCATCTGCTGAAGCCATGGGACGCATATTCAGTACCTAATATTTGTCCCTGTACACTCCCTAATGATTGTAACTCAGATGCCTGTGACGAGGATCCGGATACCGCTCTTCAGAGACGTAACCGACTGAACGAAGTGTTTATGATGGATATCAGGTATAGATAGATCTTATTGATGGCTCAAGAGCACACGTGCCTCGTCAAGAATGCCAGACTTGGTGTCACGCTGTCACGAGCTGGCTCAGGATAGAATTCATTTCGTCTGTCCATCGGGTTCTCTCTATTACAGCCTGCAAGGTTCCCAGTGGCAACCATGCAGGCTGTAATAGGCCATGTCTTAGTAACCACTGTAGCTGAAGCTGAGCTTACCCTCGGCATAAGGCATGACTCCACCAACCACTCGGGAATTCTCCGGGGAAGGTTAGAATGTCTCATTTTTTCTTGGATGGAAGGAGGGGGATCGACAGTGGCCGTCAGAAGCTTGGAATGGAATCCCATCATCCGATCAGTGTCTCACTCCACTTTCTTCACTCTGCTGAGACATGGCCAACGACATAGGGTTCTGCTATATTTAGTGCGGCTGCTTCTCCGCATAGCGGGGACTACTATACTTCTGTCTCACTTTCTCCACGGTAGGCTGATATTGGCCTCTTGAGTCTTGACCGACTTCATCCTGAGGTCATGTCATGAGGTCTTCACCATCTCCCGTATTCGCTTTGGTCGAAGAAAGAATGTTCCGCGATACTCCGACGAGAAGTCTATAAATACCAGGATGCTCCCTGCTCAAAGGTCACTCCAATCCTCCAGCCTCCAAACCACAATTCAACCAAAGACCTACAAGCAAACCAAACCCAACAACTCTCATAAACCAACCACCAAAATGAAGCTCACCCTCACCCCCCTCATCGCCGCCCTCACCCTCTCCACCGGCACGCTCGCCGCCCCCGCCCCCTCCGAATCCAAATCCATGATGGTATCCAACACCCAATGGACCATCACAAACCTCAAGCGCGTCTGCACCGCCGCCGACACAAAATGCACCTGGGCCTTCGGCATTAACAACGGCGCCGCAACCACCCCCTGCACCTACGTCGTCAACGGCTCCCCAGCCTCCCAGGCCAACGGCGGGCCCGGCACCTGCGGCAAATACACCGTTACGTCGGGCTGGAGCGGGCAGTTCGGTCCCAACAATGGATTCACCACCCTGTCGGTTGTGAACCAGGATAGTCGCCAGATTGTCTGGCCGGCTTATACCGATGCCCAGGTTAAGGGGGGGAAGGTGGTGAAGCCGGATCAGGCTTATACGCCTGCTGCGCTGCCTTAGATGAGGTTGGTCTTGCCTAGATGGGTTGTGCAGGGGCGGTTTTGATATACTTTGGTTATCCGAACCTTTTGTGTGAATGTACATATCCGCTGGGCACTGCTTCTGGCTACTCGTACTCGTACTCGCATTAATGTCGCTAATACCAGAAACTAAATAATGATGTCAGTTTGAAGCATTCCGTGCTCATGGTCCGGTCTGTTGAATCGGTAGAATCCACAAGGCGATTGACGTACCCGCTCTCTCTCTACTTCAAGGCTGCCAGTGCTCTTGCTGGCGACGTCATCTATTGTCCAGCGGAAAGGCCATGTCACGCAAACCGTATATAGTAGCCAGATTCAAGTACCTATCCGATTCCTCAATACAACAACCTTGGGCGAAATCTCAATGCGAAGGGTTCTCAGCATCTTCAGCAGCGGTCATGTAAGCTTGTTATAGGGTTGTCTTGTATTGTAAACATTGATATTTCACTTTGAGCTAGGTAGGATACAGAGACATGGAACCCTCGCTCTCGAACTAAACAAGCAAGATCTATCTAGTGGTCTTGTATTGTACAGCAAACCTCGGCCTTTTGCTACCAGAGCCTTCAACCGAAATACGAGTATAGTGTGATGCAGTCTAAGGATCAGAACCAAGGAGATCAAGACCAACAAGCAACCGCAAAAACAGCAGCCGTCAGCCAGTTGTCCATCACCCATCTATCGTTTCAACTAGACGACACCAGCGTCCGCCAGCACTCCGACTCATACCGTTCATTCGCCGCCCTGATAATCTCGTCTCGCTGTTCCTTGGCTAGATCTCGCGCATTCCGATACGCGGTGATACTCTCCAGGTATGTTTCTGGACTACTGCCCGCAACCGACCATGTCCCGAGTGGTGTCATCACATAGTCTTGATCACGAGTGGGGTTGTCTTGATAGCAACTCAGCTTCGCTGGGTGCGTGGTGTACAGCGCGAGCATTCCATCTTGGTAGGTAGCGGTCATGGTGTAGGCGTTGTTGTCGTAAGAAGCCGGCGTGGAGGTGGTCCCAAACTGTTGGAGCGAGTGCATAGCCCGGGCGCCGAGAGCACCGTTGTAGCATGCCTGGCGTAAACCCTTGATCAGGTATGCTTCGTAATCCTTGATCTCGAGGAAGAAGTTCGGGAGGATGGGATGGGCGCCCGGAGCTGTTGGGGTGATTTGATCGGCGAGTTGTTGCTGGATGCTCGGGTGCAGCTGGGCTGGTGGTGCGCCGGCGTAGAGGGTCGGTCTTGCGGGTGGGAGAGAGCCATCGGTCAGAGGGGCAAGATTGGTGAATGGGAGGTTGCCGCTGGTTTGGAAAGGGGATTTGTTCTCGCTTTCGAGAATCGGGAGGATGTTCTGGGCAGCTAGCTGTTTGGTTCGAGAGCTGGCGTTGAGTCGGAGGAATTTGCCCAGGTCCTTTTCTTGGGATTCTTCTGGCAGACAGCTCCACTCTGCCAGGGACGGTCGGGGTTTCTTCAGTCTCGCTTTGATAACTTTGTAGTTTGCTGGTTTGGGTGGCTTGATGTCCCTTCGGTAGAAATAGTGTGGCATGTAAACACCATGGTTCTCCATATGTTCTTCGAGATGTTGATCATAACAAGATGTGTTGGACTCGGTGTCTACCGCACTTTGTGAAGCAGATGTTGTAGGATCAATCGACTGATCGGTCGAGTGGGCCGGTGTAGGATGCTGAGTAGCGTGTCAGTAAGTCCAAAAGAATAAGATGGGTAACCCACGTCTCTGATATCCGACAGATCTGGCCCTCCACGGCGGGAAAGTTTTCGAATCTCTTCCAAGCGCGATGGAGGGCAGGTGCGCAGAAAGTCAGGCGCAAAGGTAAAAGACGTGTGATCCCAGCGGCGTGGAGAAGCTGATCTATATCTTCGAGCAGCTTCCCTTAGGGCGCCCTTCGTCAACCATAATCGAGACAGATTGTCCCAGAATCTTGGAGGAGGATAGAAATCGCGTTGCTTCCGTCGTCTCTGCTGTTTAGACGACGCCATGGTTTAGAAGGAGTGGAATGGTTTGTGAATAACTCAGACAGAAAGCTGTGAACAAAAGATTCTGGTTATATGAAGCAGTCGAGACAAAGAATATAATTATAGCCATCAGCTTGGGAACAATGGCACAGGGGTCTTCCTGGTGAAAGGGTTAGAGTTCGTCTCAAACAATCCACATTAAAGAAAGGTCAAAATTACGACCGACTGGAAAGATAGACGAGTTCATCTGTTTAACGTCGACGGTCTACTCTTCTAGATGCTCCGGCACAATTAACATTTGAACGAAGCTGTTGTTCGGGAGAGCTGAGACGATACAGGTTAAGTATTCATATCCCTACACATCTAGTTGACTAGGCTCAATATTAGTGCCTCCAGTGTTTTAGGTCTTTGACTACCTACTTCAGCCTATCCCTTCAACAATGACACTGCTGAAAGGGAGCCCAAACGCGCCACTGCCGTTAGAAGGAATGTATATCGTAGCATTGTGTAGTCACCCTTCACATGTTATCCCTCCATGAATTCGCACTACTATAGCACGAACAACCAATCTCATCCCAACCCTAGCTAAATAGATAGTTATATATGTCCCCAAATCCAACAGTCTGGCTTCCTTACAATCTCATCAACCTCGTCAACGCATACTGCAGCATCCAATTTCTAACCCCCGATTTCTCCTCCAACACATCCAAAGCATCCTTAGTCCGTCTCTCCAGATCAGAAATCATCGCCCGCACAAACTCCAAACTATTGACTTCTTTCATCTTCTCCAGCAGGACCATCTTTACCTCTCTAGCCATCTTACCGTCTCTTGCGCGCTGCTGCAGGATTTGTTCCAGGAAGAGACGGTCCGACTCGGAGGCGTGTGTGAGGAGATGGATCATAGGCAGAGAGTATTTCCCTTCGTCGAGGTCTTCGGCGAAGCCCTTTTGTTGGGCGTACTTATTCTCAGGCGAATCAGTTCATAGGCCATTTGACTCCTGGAGCCCGGATGGCCAACCTGGGCAGGATGATATAGAATGGTTGATTGGGTCGGGGACCGGGGAGAGAAGGCTCCTGCTGGAGGTTAAATTGGAAACTTGGTTATCCCAGTGGGATTCTAGAGGGATCATGTATAAAAGCAGCAATATAGGTTACACCCGAATGCCCGCATCCATAAGCTTGTTATCGTCGAAGACAGTATATAAAGTTCAATCCTCTCTTGTTCCAAGGCAGTTCTTCAGGTGGCGGATTACGGTCTTTCAAATAAGTCGCACGGGTGGCAAGTAATTTCGGAATCCGATTGACAGGTCATCAAATTGTAGAGGGTGGTAGTATCTGCGTTACACCGGTGTTGATGACCTCGAAATACTGCGGTGGCTGCCCCGAACCACCTGCTTTATCAGATCTTTCGTTCTTTTTTCCCAACCTATTTCGAGTCGAAGGGGTCTTTGCTCCCCGAAGCAATGGAGACTCCGACTCAACTCCTGACCCTTGCAGTCATCATCATCGTTTCTTTCTTTGTCTATCCATGGCTGACAAGTGCCATCGCCAATCCGATCCGCCTCCCCCTCCCCCCCGGCCATAAGCCTATACCTCTGATAGGGAACCTCCATCAGTTTCGGGGACAAGACCCGTGGGAGCTACTAGACAAACTACAAAATGAGCACGGGCCAATCCTCGCCGTCAAGCTTGGGGGCATCCAGGTTATCCTGCTGGGAAGCTACTAGGCCGCCATGGATCTCGTTGTGAAGCGCGGCAATCTATACAGCATTCGACCGCCAATGCACTGGGTGAATGGGTGTCTGACAAAGCAGAGCACACCTGCGCTGGCGCCGAACAGCCTCAGGTCAAGATCCAGCACCGTCTTCTGAAGCTGCTGCTGAGCAATCGAAGCACCCTCGCGTATCGGGGTCTGCAGGATCTTGAGTCGAAGCAAGCTGTGAGGGACCTATTACTCTTCGATGATTATCATCATGTGAACACCCAATATGCAAACCGAGTGACATACTCGTTGGTGTTCGGGCAGCGGGCTGGGCCTGATGCGGAGGCGGGGATACAATCACTGGCAAGCTTGAATGGGGAGTTGTTGCAGGCGATGAACAGTACGGGGTTCCTGCTGGAGCTACTACCCTGGCTCAGGTCTCTTCCAGAGAGCATCTCCTCGTGGAAAAGAATGGGTAACCAGCTTCACCAACGGATCATGCAAGTGTATTCAGAGGAGATCGACAAAGCAGCGAAACGGATGGGTTGGTCGCTCACCAAAGAGGTGCTCAACTACCCTGAGACGCTGAATCTGTTTCAGAGATCCCTTGTGTTCTTGGTTTTTGAACTTGTTGAAGCCTCCGTCCTCACGACCCCAGCTCAGATGAACCATTTGCTGATGACAGCCGCCGACTTCCCCATGCACTTCCGCCAGATGCAACTCGAACTTGACAAGGTCGTCGGGACGAATCGTCTCCCCTCGTTTCACGACTTCGACCAGCTACCGTACGTTCGCGCATTCATCCTCGAGACTCTCCGCTGGAGGCCCCTCGGCCCCTTCGACGTCCCTCACTCCCTCAACCAAGACGACGAGTACCAGGGATACAGCATCCCCCGAGGCTCTTATATTCTAATAAACAACCGGTCCATCCGGTGGGACGGCGATGTCTTTGAAGACCCGCATTCATTCTCACCGCAGCGGTGGATCGACAATCCTCGTCTCCCGGTCCTATCATTCGGCATGGGGCGTAGAGCATGTCCTGGTCAGGTTACCGCCGTGAACAATCTCTACATTCTGCTCTCTCGCATTGTTTGGGCGTTTGACCTCAACAGGGTTAACGTCGACACTGCAGCAGACCCGCTCTTCCACAAAACTGTAAGGACAATGGATTATCCGACGCCGTTTGGCATATCCTTTCGGGTGCGGTCGCCGCGGCATAGAGAGGTTGTGGAGCGGGAATGGACGGACTCACTGTGGCGTACGGACTTTCTGCTTACGAGAATCAGCGAGAGTTTTCGATGACTTGATACCATGATCCCAAGGGGGATTAATGCAGATATTGCAGACTCAATTTGAAACGAATAAAGCAGATATTTGAGCTATATGAGTAATCCACTGTTTTGTACGCAAACATAAATCCAGCTACAGCTTCCCATTCCAACAAAACCACTTCATCGTCGACCCTAAAGCATGGATGTCCCCAGTAAAACTGACAGGCACAGCATTGCCCAGCCAATCATGGTGAATGGCGAAACCCGTGTACCTGTAGAAACACCATTAACGACGATCCCTAAAGAGGCTGTGGATTCACTCACCAATAGACCCGATCTCTGTCGGCTCCGCTGCCTCATCCCCAGTTGTTGTCGTCGTAGCAGCACTACCATCCACAGCCGTCGAAGACCCCGCCGTCTCATTCACCTTGACACAAAGAACCTCATCTACAAACACAAAGCACCACGGAATGATATACGTGTTCCACTCGTACAACTGCGCAACCGAGATCCCATACCGCGAGGCAATGCCCTCACATACCTCATTCCCGGTGTCGTTGCTGGTAACCCGGTAGTACTCGGCGCAGTCGGGGATGCCGGAGTAAGGCTTTGGGTATGGGGGTCCTGTTACGGAGGCAGAAGGCGGGTAGGTGGTTGCGCTTGTGGTTGCACTTGCGGTTGTGGGGGTGTTGGTGTTGGAATCGGATGTTAAGGGTGCGGTTGTGGTTGGCGATGTGGTGGTGTTGACACCAATACAGTAGTCGTAGTCGGGGTAGACGACGCAGTTGGAGACGACGTTGAAGAGGGTTGGGTTCTGGGGGTTTATTAGAGCCTTTTGAGTACTGGACGAAGAGAAGCGGAGAGAGAATGGATGAATACCCAGGCCTTGAAGTCGTCTTGAGTAATATCAAAGTGCGAGGTGATGTTGTTGCAGGTTAGGGTGGTGTTTGTGTACAGCCAGGCGCTGCAGTTGGTGGATGCGCCGGGGAATGGGTACTCTGGGGGGTCGATGACATATCCGGTGGTTAAGGGGGCGGCTGCTAGAGCCGCAAGGAGGGAGATGAGATTCATCGTAGGAAGGTTGAAGATCAAGTGGATTCATGGGGCTGTGAGGGGGTTTATATGGAGTCCGTAGGTCCGGCAACGGAGATGACTAGTAGGTTTACCGTAGAGGACGCCGCAAGTCTCAAACAGGTCCTCTCCGAGATTAGTTTTGTTCCTGGTCACTTGTAATGCGGATAGACTAGTTGATGAGCTTCAATCTAGAACTACGGTGTTGCCGCATGGTCGCTACCGGTATACGGGTAGCAAGTTCAACGCACTCTTCATGTGTCCCTGGGTAGAACAAGGAAGACTCTTGTCCTCTTCCTCGCCGAATCCTCGGATAACTCGGGAAAATCAGGTATGCTCGCGCCTTCGACTAGCGCTAGTGTAGAGCCTAGTCCGCCAAGTGAGCTTAGCACGTCAAATTGGCCCACTAAGTCTTGTGATTCTGATCCATACTGAGTCACTCATCAGGCTACGGTATACGAGAACTTGGGTATAATCATTACTACTATCTGAGGCGAGTTTGTTCAGCTTGAGCGTTTCCAGATGAGTGCTATGCTAGACCAAAGAAGAAAGATTGATAAGACGGCGAAAGTGGTGGCGTGGGGCGGGCGTATGCGGCTAGGGTTTAGGAGATCTCTCGGTTGAGTCATGGCCGGTGGGCCTTGGTTGTGCGCTCAAAAGGCTAGATCGCAAGAGACACGAGGGGGGTCAAAGGGGCTTTTGAATGCTGAGATGGAGGTTGCGGTTCTGGCCAGTGCTATAGTCGAAGTGCTGCCCCGGCCGATATGACCGAGACCCAAAAAGGGACAGATGCTACTGACGTAAATATCGATGGCAGCGGCAGTCGCACAGCTATCCCTGGAAACAGTTAGATAATCTCATGGCAACATTCGATCGGGAGAGGGACTGTGTGCGATTACCAAAGGAGGTGGTCTCGGTAGGAGATGGAGTGGATGTCTCTTCTGCAGTCAAAGTCGTAACTGTGGCAGCGCTGGCATCTGCGGACGAATGTGATGTTGAATTTCGTAAACCAATGCAGAGGACCTCTCCATCTTCCAGAAAACAGTCAGGGGGGATGAAGATATTCCATCTGTATAACTCGTCCACAGATATACCGGCCCGAGAAGCGATATCCGTGCAAGTCTCGTTGCCTGTACCGGTGACAGAATAGTAGTCGCCGCATGGGACGGATCCAGGAATGTGATCAGGGAGTGCAATAGATCTAGTGGTGGTCGGTATATTGGTTAATGACAGTGTCCAGCTAGGGGTCGTCTTTATTGAAGGGCCCGTGTATCCTTCACTGAAATTGACTCCAACACAGTAGTCATAGTCGGGAATGATGACGGAGGTGGCAGAAAGCTCGAAGAGGAGAGGATTCTAACTTACAGGTGTCAACTTAAGCCTGGGTGCAGCAGGGATGACGGCAGCTTACCCATGTTGCGAACTGGGTTATAGTGAGATCAAAGGCGGCTTCGATGTCTTCCCAAGTCGTACCCTCAGAGGGATAGAATCAAGCGCTACAGTCGGTAGCAGCTCCAGGAAAGGCCGCTGTATCCGGAGGACCAACTAGATAGGCACCAACCAAGAGGGCCGTGGCCACAGCGGCCATTAGAAACGGAACAGAATGCATTGCCCAAGGAGATGGATATGATCTGATTGAGGCGCATGCGGATGCAGGGGAATTCAGAATCAAACATATCCTACGGTGGGTCGTTTGGGAGAATCAGGCACGCCATGGTAGTGGTGTGGAGCCTTCAGTGCACTTGTGATTTTTATATTTACGTAGACTCCACTATTTCTTCTCTTCTTCCGCTACCTCAAGTCATCCCAAGGTTCCCGGAGTATACTCTACTCAAATCAGACGTATATCATGGCCGGTATCTCATTGCTACCTCCAGAAGTCCTGGACCAGATATGCTGTCTACTGTTGCATGAAGACCTTTATGCCCTGCGCTTGACCTGCAAAACTCTTGCGTCAAAGTCCTACGATCATTTTGGAAGCAGGACATGCAGCGAGATCTATCTCGCCCTTACAAAAGACGGCCTGGGATCCCTGAAGGAACTTGCCAATAATGATGTTCTAAGACTTCATGTGAAGGTAGGCAACCTGCTCACCCTAAGAGTCCCCGCGACCGACCAAGCTAGGCCTTGTGGATTATACCAACCCTCTTTGGCGCACAATATTCGAGGGAGTTGCAGGATATTGTGGAGCTCGATCGAAAAGGCAGACGCGAGAGAGCATGGCTTGACGGGGTGAATTTACCCGAACCACGGCCAGTAGAACTACCGCCACCAGTGCGCCCACCAAGCAGACTTGCACCAAACAACCCATTTAGACGGACTCAAGGGGGATATGAGGCAAGGGCAGCTGCCTTACGCGAACAGCGCCGCCAGCAGCTCCAGGAGCACGCGCAACGCTTACGCGACACTCCCCCATCACCATCCAACAAGGAACATTACGAAAAATATCAGAAAGCGGTCTCGGATCTTTTCCAAATCCTCTTGAGGCATACACAAGGCCGAACGCAATTCCACCAAGCTCTAGCAAGCTGTCTTCCTCGATTTCCCAACCTTAGCGCAACAGGTCTAAAGGACTATCCAATCAATCTCTCACAATCTCAGACAAAAGCATTGAAGAGGAAAATAAAGGGACTAACTCGGCTCGAACAGCAACTTGGATATAATCCTCTTCATATCTCCGAGCCTCTACTGTGGACGTCACGGAATCCCCCAGCCAGATTCACCACCAGCTTGTTGCAATCCGTGATCTTCACGACTCTAATGGTTGTCATTGGTGAAGTTGGCACCCAGATCCAAACTCTCGAGACGAGAGGTCTAATGGCAGATGACGGACTATGCGTTATGCAAGCTCAAGAAGACCAGATTCGGCCTCGTATTTACCAACTCCGCCATCTGTCTCTAAATATCTGCTCCACCCACACTCAGCAATCTCAACGAGTCATATTGCAAAAGGAAGCGGATCGCCTAGAAACACATTTACAGAGCTCCAATCAATGGGCCGGCCCTAAAGCTCGGGAGGCCTGATCAACTATTGTCCCTTTTCAGTGGAGCTGCCCCAAGCCTCGAAAGCCTAACTGTATCCGCACGCCTCGCAGAGATCGATATCAAGCGTCTCTGCAGTCAAAATAATGCTCCCGATCTGACAGATCCGCATTTTGACTGGATGGCGCACCATTTTCAGTTCACGCACTTGTCCAAGCTGACCTTGTGCGATATCATCACTACCGTCCCTTCTCTGATGAGATTTCTATCCACCGCCCAAGCTACACTCAAGGAGTTGCGTCTCCAAGACATATTCTGGACCAATAAACGGCGTTTCGGCAATAGCAAGGCTGAGAAAGAAGCTCAGGCTGAGGAAGCGGTTCGAATCACGCGGATGGTATTCACTCATTTGCGAGAGTGGTCTGGGCTGGAACGACTATACCCGATGCATTGGGACTACTATGGGATGAGCATCAGAATCTGCAACATACATGGTGTTCTAGGTCCGTTGTTTGATCGACGGCGGACGGCGCTTTCGCTCGGGGAGTGGATTGATGAGCTTCAGTTCTCGGGGTATGGGTATAAATGATGGGCATAAACATCGAGGTCAATGCAGGATAAGTGTTTTAGGATTATATACCTGAAGCTAGTCCTCAGACAACTACGCTACCAGGCATTCTATACATTCTCAGCATAGCACATGAATATATCCTAGAGCATTGAACAAACTAACGTTCAGCTGAACGGTTCATAATCTGTCACTTCCTGTCCCGAGAAAGGTTCACGGCAGCCCTCAACACCTCTCATAATGTCAGCAATAGTCCCAATGAACACTCGGTCTTTCGAATAGAGCGCTGCTCGGAGAGCCACAATGGCACCGGGGGTTTGTGGCAAAACATCCGTTGAAATCATCCGCAGTGACTATCGTGTACGCAGACACGTATTGCTAGAAATCAAGTGCCTACGGTGGAATATCTTTGAGAACGCCAAGATAGGTTAAAGGGAAATCTCATTATCATCATGTCTAAGTACAGAAGGAAACGACCCCGTATATTCTTAGAGTATATCGTAAGTATCCACCGAACACAGTTTACATTATCGTACACTCCGTCACCCCAGCGCTTTGGGCTATAGTTCTTCCACTCCTACCTCCTCGCTCCTCTTTCCCTAGCTAAGGCGGCTCCTCAATCCTTAGCCTTCTTCGCCTTCCGCATACTAACCCACTTCTTGAAGTTATTGATCCCATGCAGGTAGAACCAACTGCAGGCAAACACAGCCGCAAAATTAAACATCACAAACGCCCAAAAGATGCCGTAGTCGCGCCACTTGTGGCTGTAGTAGACGTTGAAGTTTGTTGCCTGTCACCGAAACCAGTCAGCTATTGTCCTGTTGTTTCACCTAACGGATGGGGGGGACATACAAATTCATCACCATTGCTATACAAGCAATACGCACACATATCATTCCCTGCATCTCTCACGTACCCCAGTCCCTGGGAGAGGTACGAGCTCGTGTATTCCTGACAGCTGTTTGACCCCGGAGGCAGAGAGAAGAACGCTTCTTCGCGCTCCACGCACTCCATCGGGACATTGTGCACCAGCACACCAAGGAATGCCTCAAGGAGGTAGTGGAAGGGCGTAAGCCAGTACATCCAGCTCTGCCAGAACGTCGGTATAGCCATGTACGGCACGACAACACCACAGAACGCAACGATGAATGTGAAGAAGCATGGCACAAGGAGAGAAGCGAAGAGCTCATTCGGACTAAATGCCGCGATGAACTGCCCGAAGCCGACGTAGTAGAGTTCGAAGAGCATGAGGAGCATCCAGGTGAATCCACTACTGAATGAGTCGCGTGGAAACCAGATGCCCCAGTACCAGCAGTTGAAGTAGATGCTTCCGGCGATGATGCTGTAGGGGAGTTCTGGGAGGATGGCGGACGTGACGAAGGCGACCCAGGAGTAGATTTTGGAGTTTGCTTCGCGGGATTCGTAGAGGGCTCGGAAGTGGAGGAAGCGTGGTTGCAGTTGTTGGATTAGCGGGGGGCAGATGGTGAGTGTCATGAAAACGGAGAAGAGGCGCGATTGCATGTCGATGTAGCTGTTGCCGAGGTGCCAGAATGTGAAGGTGTTGAAGAGGCCGGTAAAGATGTGGAGGGCGAACTTTCCCTGGATTTTCGAAGAGTATTAGCACATACTATTCTCATACTGGAGGACGGGGCAATGGAGGCACGTACGATATTGTACTCCGGCGTGCGCCAGTAGGCGATAAACGAGCGCCTGGTGACGGTGACGACCTGCGTCCAGATTGGCATTGCGTACTCGCGATCGTCATCCTTATTCTGTTCTTTTTGCTCGTTGCGCCGCGTCTCGATTTCCTTGTTGATGTCCTCGGAGAGGTGCTTGCATTCTTCGGAGTCGGCCCAGACGTCGGCCCAGTCTTGACCCTTGTATTCGGGGTTTCCGGCGCCGATGACTTCAAGCATGTACTAGATCGTAGGTTAGATTTTGTGACATGAAACTTAGGGGTGTATGTGGAGGGGGTACCTCAGCAGGGTTCGCGTTAGGAGGGCACTTCTTTCCTCCGTTCTTCTGAAAGTATTCGATTAATTTTGAAGAGTCCTGTCCTAGCTCGCCATTGTAGACGGTTCGACCACCACTCTTCAGCAGGATTAAATCGTCAAACATTTCAAAGAGCACAGCAGACGGCTGATGGATGGTGCAGAGAATTGCCTGTCCGGCGTCTGCGAGGCGACGAAGGAAGCGAACGACTACTTTCGTCAGAACGGGTACAGCTCTAGTTTGAAAATAAACTTACTGTTAAACGCCGCCAGGGAATCAAGACCAGACGTCGGCTCGTCCAAAAACAGCAGCAACGAGGGCTTACTCGCAAGCTCAACCGCGATTGTAAGTCTCTTGCGTTGTTCGGGGTTCAGACCAGTCCCGCCTTCGCCAACCGTGGCACCAGCGATGGACCGCATCTCAAGCAAGTCGATGATCTTCTCGCAGTAGTCATATTTCTCCTGTGTGGGAACTTCCTTCGGCTGGCGGAGGAGAGCGGAGAAGCGGAGAGATTCTCGGACAGTGGCAGTGGGCTCATGGATATCTTGCTGTTCGGCAAAACCAGTTGCACGTTGGAAACTTCGGGGGAGAGGTCTAAATTGTTAGTCTTGGACACTCAGGGTAGGTAGGGCTAGCCACTTACTTTCCGTCGACGAGAAAGTCACCTGTGACGACCCCAAAGTCAAGGCGTTGAGCGAGGGCATTGAGAAGGGTTGTTTTTCTGAAAACGGTCAGCTTTTTGCTCCCAGTAATGTAGAACATAGAAGACTAACCCAGCACCAGAAGCTCCGACCATAGCAGTAAGGCGCCCAGGACGAACATATCCCTGAACATCCTTGAGAAGCTGCCTCTTACCACCACTAACCGGGATCGTATAGTTGACGTTCTGGAAAGTGAAAACGGACGTGCTCTTCTCGATACCTTCGACCTCGCCGCCCTCCTTCTCATCACCAGTATCAGTATTACCATTGCTACCATTAGCTGCAGCAGCATTATTCTTCTCTCCAGACTCAACATCCCCACCCTTCTCCTTACCTTCAACGCTCTGCTCCACATCCTTAGGCGCTTCGCCGCGCTTGAAGATGGTAACCGAGCTGCCACCCTTATTCGGCTTCTGCAACTCCATCCCAATCATCGTCGTCACGACAAAGAAGATAAACCAAGCTAGAATAATTCCGAAATTCCGCCAGAGATGTGAGCGGCTGTAATCCAGTCCCGCACTGAGGTAGTTCGACCCTTGAACAGTAAGCTGATCCGGGGTACTACCCTGAATACTACAACTTTGATGCCCTGCTTGCGCGTCTGGGCCGTCAGGGACGATATTCGGGGGTACGCATTGGATTTCCATATTGTAGAACTCGTTTGTCTGGATTCCCTCGAATGCGTACTGCACTGGGTTAATCCAGATGAGCCATTTGAGCCACGGGTGCATTTTCCAGAGGGGGATGAGATAGCCGGTGTAGACGACTAGGGCTTGGATGGCGACTCCGGTGATACGTGTGGCTATGAGTGTTAGATTATGGAATATATGAGGGTATGGGAAGTTTACCAGTGTCCAAAGAACTGCAGAATGATCCGACCGTCCTGAAGAATGAGTACATGGTCATTGTGAGGAAGAAAATGAACATGAAGTTAATGAAGAATTGAGACGCTGTTCGCTGGAGATTCGCCATGCTAGTCAGGTTAGCAGCCGTTCAATATCCTATTTTGGGCAACATACAAATAAACGATCAGTTCGAACAGCGTGACCTGGACGAAGATTATAGGCACATCGCAGAGCACTTGAGCCAAGGCGTACGCTGAAGGTCGATAGAACGAGCTACTATGGTTAGTATATATAACTCAAGAATTCAACGAGGGTACTCACAAACTCTTATGCTTCAACATGACAGGCCGATGCGCAAAGACATCCGTAAGTTCAGCCAGGGCAAGAAGAGCATTGAAAAGTAGAACGAAGAACATGACACCACCGCGGGTAAAGACACCAGCGCTCGTCTGCTGTAGATTATAGAACAAACTTCCAATAATCAGAGCCTGGAAGGTGAGAATTGCCCACTTGCCGATAAGCGTCTGCCTATCACCGTACATGATCTTGAACTGTCGTTCTGTCAGAATGAGGACTTGCTTCTGGAACGGCACGGTGTAGTTCTTCTTCGGAGCTTTTCGTCGAGCCTCTTCTCTTTCTTCCTCGTGCTCCTTTACCTCGTGTTCGTAGTCTTCGACATCCTTCAGGTTCTCCTTGTAGTCATTGCTCTCGCGATATGCGCGCTGGAAGTCCTCTGAAGATCGAGGGATGCGGTCCTCCCAGCCTTCCTTCACTCGTCGAGCGTTGGGGTCACTGACAGAGGTCAAGAAGTCCGGTGTCGTCCACCGAGGAGGGCACTCAAAGCCCAATTGCTCGAAATAAGCCTTTGCGTTCTCTGCGCGACCGAAGTAAGCACACTTTCCATCCTCAATCAGCATGACCTTGTCGAACTGCTTGTAGAGGTTTTCCGAAGCTTGGTAGAGAGCAACGAGAGTAGATGCGTGAGCCATGTTGGTCAGAGTTCGCAAACTTTGCACGTACTCGGAGGCAGTGCTTGCATCCAGACCCTTGGTTGAGTTATCCCAGCATTGAACGCTAGCTTTGGTGACTAGGGCTTCTCCGATAGAGACACGCTTCTTTTCTCCTCCAGAGACACCTCGCACGATCTCGCCGCCGACCTTTGTTCCCAGGCAGTGCTCAATCCAGAAGAGCTTGGCGATGGTAGACAAGAATGTCTCTTGATAGTCCTTGCGGCTTTCGCCTGGTAGACGAGAGTCCTTGTCTGGCGTTCGTGTCTTAAGAGCAAACATTAGGGTTTCTCGGACTGTGAGTGTGGCGTAGTGGAGGTCATCCTCGGGGTTGTAAAGGACTGTTTCATTAGCATTGGAGTTTGAACAAGGCTGATTTGCTTACCCTCTGAGCGATACTTATCCGCCATAGTATCCGCATCCGTGCCACCATAGTAAATATCTCCTTCGACGCTCTTATACCCGGATCGTTGGTTTCCGATGGTCTTGAGGAAAGTCGAGCAACCAGACCCAGGTCGTCCTAAAACCAGCAGCATCTCACCTGGCCTCACACAGCCCTAATCAGTCAGCCACGCCATCATTACTCAGAGACGTTGAAACAAACATACCGAAAAATCATCCAAAATGGTCCTCAACGGCGCACTCCCCGCGCCGGCACCCTTCCGCCCCCGAGTCAAAAGTCCCTTGATCTTCCTCGGGATCCCCAAAAACAAATCGGCATTCGTCGGCTGCAGCGCCGCACCTAATCCCACGCCCTTCACGGTGAGATTCCTCCACACAACACCAAGATGCCTCGTCTGCTCCTCATCCGAGTTGGCCTTTCGTTCATGGCCGAACATTCGCGAGACAAGCTTGACGATCTGTTCCATGTCATCATGCTCACCCTTTCCATGGGTGGAACTCGTCCGGCGATGCGAGAGCGCATGGGTGATTTCATCGTTTGAGAGGGGGCCATTGGAGGTTCGACGGCGGGAGAGGCCATTGCGCTCAGACTGATTGGTTTGAATGGGGGAGAAGAATTCGGTCTTTTCAGAGTTTGAGTCTGAAGAAAGATGCGAGGCCGTGTCCGAGGTGGAGGGTGAGGTGGATTGCACGGAGGGGCGGAGATGCTGCTCAGAGTCCCTGGGTGGATCACCAGGGGAGTTGCCCTTTTCCATGATGGCGGGGATGGATGGGGAACGAGAATTCTTTGCGATGCAGGAGGCATGAATGAGGGACGCGGGATTGCTCCCAGATATAATCAGGTATGATATCAGAGGGAGGTACGAGGACTGATTAATCCAGGGTTCTACATCTACACCAGGGAACCTGGGCGAGACCCGTTAAGTTCGAGCAGCATGACTCGGGGAGGATATGGACAGGTTAATGATCATAAAGTTGGCATAGTTCGAGGGCGAAAGCGTAAAGATCATCAGCATAAGGAATGCAGCGGGCTTCCGAGGGGCCGATGGCAGCATGGAGATACTCCGTAGTTGGAGGTTGCTGATGGCCGTGAGACTGTGTCCGGGTGCGGTCATGATGACTTCATCTGGTAGGCGATGTCAATCCACCTCACCACCATCCACCATTGAACAAAACTCGATCTTGCAATCGCTCTTTTCTTTCCGCGATCCGATGCGCTTTGCTTATGGCCATCGGCCAAGCCAAGACTTTATGTGGCTCCGTGGCGCTCATTGTCATCGTGATGGTAGATGCTGAAGCTACATGCCTTGGTCAAGACTCAAAAATAGTCCGGCCCAGACCCCAAAAGACTCCAACAAACTGCTGGATAAAGTTAAGAGTCTGCCCTGGCCTTGATGAGAGCTTGTTGGTCGCCTTTTGATTTAGCTCTGTGCCCAAGTGCGCCGGAGGAACCGGTCCCTGTCCATGCGAACAACGAACCCATCAATCACACTGCCCATTTTTCGAATGAACACTACCTAACTGTCGGAAATATACAGAGAAAATCTATCTAGGTTCTGGCAGGAACAGATATATTTTTTAAGTGGCTTATAACTTCCCAAGTCTCATACGATGACGTTCCTAGGATATATTTCCAGCTCTCGTAAAGTCTATGCCACGATAGCAGAACCAGAATGAACTCTACCTAGTTATGCCAGACTCATAAAGCTGAGCAGAATCAATGAGTCTATGAATTGTGCTGAGTGTCTAGCGAATACTCCGTATCAACCCACCATCCAGCCCAGATAGCCCGGAATCTCATCGCCCAAAAATGCGGAGGCTGGGCCACCGGCCCTCCACCCAAACACACCTTAACTGCCTATCAACCAATCACAGCCAGGGATTCCCTGTAGAGCTTCAGCCCAGCCACCCCGCTTCTCAAAGAAATACACATGGCTGGGCAACTGACACGTTGTTTCACTCCCCCCTTATAACTCTTTTCATTCTTTTCTCTTTCTTCTCATCGTCTTCTCCTGTCGTCCCTGTCGTCGTTTTGGCAATATCCATATCCCTTGATTTTCGGTCCCTGGTGCACAGCGTCCTGTCGTGGTGAGGCCTGGATCTATACCTCTTCTATATTTACATACCTATATTCTTACCACTTCACGATCCCCACGAAACATCACCACCATGGAGCGCAATATGACCGTCGCGGTCATCCTGATCGTCTTCTTCATCATCCTCATCATCGTCGGCATCCTCATCTGGGCCCACCAGCACCAAGTCTCGTTCTTTGCGCGCCGGAAGCCCGTCGATGAGGAGAGCACTGAGGGGTAAATCCTTCTCTCTCTCTCTCTCTCTCCTCGCATCCTCCGATCGTATACGAAACCTATACACGTATATACCTTTGACTTCACCACGCTGTTTATCTTTACCATCTACGATCTTACGACTTCCTCTATTTCCTCTCCATACACGACCTACCGCGAGTGTCCTTAGCGACATCACGAGAAAACGAATGAAAAAAGCCGAACACGAATACTCCATTGATACCACTGCACTACCTCGCTCCACCGACACTTGCATCCCGACTACGGACGGATAACATTGCACATCAAAACGAAAACATACATTGCATTGCTTCTCTTCGCTTCACATATGATTTACGATATCCCGCTTCTTACTTTCGATCTTCGGATCTCCCTGTTTATTTCTTCTCCTCCCAGTTGCATCTGGGATTGCTCGAGCAATTGGTGTATATGGCGTTTGGAACTGAACTGAGATTGAGGCTGTTCACATATTTATTTTCTTTTCTTTGACATGATTGATTACGAGTATGATTGGAATGTAGAATATGAATCCATACACATATGGAGTCTCCCTTGCTTGATTCTAGAGCATTGAACTAAAAGCCGCATCAGACTCTGATTCTGATGTGCATGGCACGGAGCCCATCAACTGAACAGATGGTTTATCCTTATGCGCTAGTATGATAGTGGTACATCAATCTCTCTTTGTATTTCACTCCCGTCTACATTCTCTCCTCCGTCTACCCCAGAATCCTCAAGCCCCCCTTCGTCTTCCCCACCTTCTTGACTCCATCGTTCCTCGTCTTATTGCCCTGCCCACCTCCACCACCACCGCCCTTCCCCTTCTTCCCCTTATTATTATTCGTAGCCTTGACCTCCGTCGTCGCGCGGCGCAACAGCACCGGATGCGACCCGATATACTTCCCCTGCATCTCCCTCGCGGCCTTGAAATAGTCGTCGCCGTCACTAAAGCTCACAAAGCCATACCCCTTACTCTTCTGTGTGCGCTTGTCCCGGATAACACGCGCTTTCTGGACAGAGGTGTACTTCGCAAACGCCTTCAGCAGCGAGTCGTCCGTGACCTCGCCAGCGAGATTTCCAACGAAGAGGCGGAAGTGCGCTGGGTCCCATTCGAGGAGGGTGGAGTCGGTCCAGGTCTGGCCGCCGCCGGAGCGGGCGACGGTTTTCTGGGATTCGGTCTGCGGGTTCGAGAGCGGGGTTGATGTCGCGGTGCTGCCGGAGGAGGTGTAGACTGTTGTTGCGGCGGGGGTGCCGGATGCGCCGTCGCGGCGGATGGTCTTGCTGGCGCTCGAGTAGTCGTCTTTGCTGGCGTAGGCGCTCTGCCACTGGGCGATTTGCGCTTCTTGCTCGGCGTCGGCGGGGGTTCGGGTTTGGCCGTCTCCGCTTGCGAACGGGTTCTGGATGTGTGGGATTGTGGGGCCGTAGTTGGTCGTGTTGTATTGAGAGTTATCGTAGTATGACGGGCCGGACTGGTATGATGGCTGCGGCTGGGAGTAGTAGCTGCCGTAGCCTGCTGTCGCGGGGGTGGAGTATCCGCTTTGTGTGGTTGGTGGTGCCGAGACGACAGGGCTGCTGGTTCGGTACGGCTGCTGCGAGGCTACGGAGCGCGGTTGGAATGCGGTGGCCGCGCTGAAGCCGGGGCGTGATGTGTTTCCTCCATATTGTGTGTTTGTCGGTTGCGGCGGTCGCGGAGGGAGCGACGAGGGTGGTTGCTGGTGACCTGGACGGTTCGGAAAGGACATGATGAACGGAGAGTTCGATAGAGGGATAGATAGTGGATTGTGTGAGCGCCTCTTGCACACGTACCTTCAGGGCCTGACTGACGCAGCAGTCGGAGCAGACGTCACGTCTGAGCAAGGTCCCGAGTCTAGTCGAAGGCAAAGGAAATGCGCCGCGAGCTGTTCAGTGTATTAAGTTCGAAGGGGGTTTTGATTCTCGTGGGGTTCTGATCAGTGACTCGCGATATGTTGAAAGGATCAGGCGTAAAGAAAGTCGGTCAAGACAAAGGAATTGCTGGTGGGTTGGTGGATTGATAAGTTACAGCCAGCAGGCCCAGAATCTTTCAGCCAGCGGTGGGATCACGTGATGTTTTCTCCCATCGCGAACATTCCAGATTGCCAGCTTCGAATATTCTATCTAGTTATTCAATGTCGCCTTCATGAAGACGAGCTAACAGTGCGTCTTCGAGAAGATCTGCTCGCCCTGCAGTATCAAATCTTGCCAACTCCTTTGCTATTAGCCCCGGGTTCACTGGTTAGTGAAGCTAGAGACGAGGCTATATAATTGCCAGGGCCACTGAAACAGAATCATGGGATCTTATAGGCTATCTGGAGCTCTTGCTACTACTTATCCTTACAGATATGACAGCATATATATATTCACAACGCGATGGCATGACTATGTACCCTTCCAAGCAAACTTCGCAAAGACACATCCATCTGCACCTCAAACCTGATCCAACATAAGCCCCCTACTCTGTTCCACAGCTCTCAACCTCACATGCATACCCTGCGCAACCTTCTCCATCTGATCCGCAGTATCAGTCTCCTTACCAGTGCCGGAAAGGCCCTCCACATCCCCCTCCCGCTCTTTATGCACCAGGCCATGAAAGAGCACCGCCAAAATCGACGATCTCCAAAGCGAGAGCTTCTGCTGTTTGTTCGTAAACACAGTCAGAAATAGAAACACAATTCCAAGCAAGACCAGTGCCGCTGGCTGGAGAAGCCAAAGCCATTTCACCGAGACATAGACTTCAAAGAAAAAGACTGTGCCTTGTGTGGTATCATTACTTGCTGCCAATCCAACCTGGGTGAATGATGCAGCGACATCCCGCATTACTGACTCTAGTCCGGTCCTGATTATCCTTGCGACGCTTTGCTCAGGCGGGTCATTTATCCGCATGTCTCGGGTCGGTTCTGAGAAGCTATTGTTGGGATATTCATACAAAGAGAATTCCACTGTTGAGAGACCGGCGAAGTACGAATTCATGGATGAATAGTCGCCTATGTTGCAAAATGTGAAATTTGCCTCGTTGAGTGATCGTTGGACGTCTGTGACTTTGGCGAGGTCGGATGGTTTCCAGCACATTGGCCAGAACATGACAGAGCCGGCTGCAGGTGGAGGTTGGCTCTCAGGATCGTCAAACAGCTCGCCGTAGTGGGGGCTGGAAACGTTTATGGCTGTAGTACCGTTGGACACCGAGATGTTGTATGTTCTAGCACAAAGGCCCACAGCGCATTGTGTAGCCTTTCTGATGTGAAATGTTCTTCCGATATTCGAGATGGGGGAAGGCGTACTTCGATTCTGGACCAAGCCCAGTTCTGCATGAGCTATCACGAACTGCGGATTCATTATGCCAGCATATGTTATATTAGGTCTGGGGTCGGCACTATTTCCAAGGCCAATATCGGTGAAAACAGACCATGCGTTATGCTCTGTGATATTGATAACCAATGCTTTAAAATCATAGACGGGGCTGATATAGCGTAATCCCACAGTGACAGAGAATGTTTCTCCTTGAGGGGGTATAAGATAGCAAGCTATGACGGCTAGTTCGTTCAATGAGGTTGGAGTATTGTTGAAGCCATGGGGACTGCATTCGAACCTGGTCTCGGAGGTGATATCTTCGCATTCACTGCACATTCCCAAAGACACAAATTCATCCCATTCGCAATTTCCTGAAGAACAGGTCACGTTCGGCTCGAGATGAGCAGGAGACTGAGACCATATCCCCGTGTTGACAATGGCCTGCATATCTGCACCAAAGGTCTCTGGATCAAAAGCGAACGACCTTTTAGCGATGGCAAGGCTTCGGCCGGGGTCGAGATCGTCAACCGCCACTCGAGTCGGGTATGCCAGAATTTGCTGCATGAATGGGTCGAACATCAAGGCTAGGATGGTTATCACTGCCCCCAGCGATGCCAGCGTCTGGCCCTTATGTTGCAGAACCATATATAGGGACCCAAGTGGTCCCCGACTTGCGCTGTCAAACAGCTGCATGTCATCCAGCTGTCTCTTCTGTTTGTAGACCCATATCCATTTCAGCTGTCCGATGCATTCTCCAATCACGTATATAAGTGATGACTTGGATGCCGTTGCGAGGATGGAGATGATTGCGTTGAGGGTGAGCCCGTAAGCGAAGCTGGGCCGAGACTTGTCCTCAAAAACCATGAGAATGCAGACAATAGCAATAAAGCACGAAAGGCTGAAGAGCATAGCCAGAATCTCATAGAGCCAGGTGTTGATGATTGGGGATTGTGGCATCCAGGTGCAGTTGCGTTTCTTGGTCGGCGTCCCTGCTGCTGCAGGTGCGGGTGAGGGACTGCTTGTTCGAGGAAGCAGCTCATATGTAGAACCATGGTCGTGGTTTCCATCTGCGGCGCCATCGCGATTCATGGTGACGGTGGAGCGAGGTGTAGGTAGTAGGTAGTTATCAAGAGGCTTGAGTAGCAGAAGATCCCGTCATTCCCATGTTGATATGGGGGGCAGGCTCCTTTACTGAAGATCAGCTACATGAGGCTGAGATGGATCGCGGCCAACTGGTGTGTAACCTTCACTGAAGGCCTATAACATGGGGGGTCAAGGTGCTTAAGATAGTCCATCCCCGCGCAAAGGAGGGTATGAGAACCTGTGTTTAAGCGCTTGATTGGTAAGGTTCTGTTAAGATCCCTGATCTTCCGACATGAGGTAGAAACCTCACACGAAGCTATTTATATGTCCAGCCTCGCCAGCCTTGTGAGCCTTGCTTGTCTAGTTAGCGTGGTAAAGTCCGTGCAGGCTGCCTATAGCGTAATTTGTGATGAAAAGGCAACAGCTCTCTTAGATATGCGAGCAGACCAGTTTCGCTCGGGCCACGACCATAGAGTCAAGAGGAACCGAAACCGCGACGGGTGTGATAATCAAAATAAATCTGATAGATTATAATGTGTTGTGGGTCTGACTAGTACATGATATTTACAAGATGAAGCATACAGTGGTGTCCACCGACATCGACAGACGACAATAGATGAAGTTGCAATGTCGAGGGGATGATGTAACATCGTACGAGACACGCTTAATTATCCTGTGGAGGACGGCGTCGGAGAAGGATTCGGGAGTCCCGAAGAGAAGGGTTGTTGCGACTGTGGATTCCAAGTAGATGTAGAAGAAGCAGAAACCGGGCCACCTTGGTTTGTCGTTTCGCCAGTAGTTGCACCCGCGTTGGGCGCACCCGTATGTCGGCCATTCATCAACCGCTGGCGCTTCGGTTGCGGGGCGGAATTCGGACTATCGTGTGCTAGATACGGTGACGTGGGGTTTTGATTCGGCGAGGGCCCTGCACCAGGACTCAAAGCCGATGTCAGTGGTTGCATGGATCGTGGTTTCGTGTCAAGACTGTTGTTGCTAGACTCCTCCGGGAGAGGGCTTGTGCCTATCACGCCAGCCCGCCCCATGCTTCGATCGTGCATCACGACGCGCTTCCACTTTGCGACCATGTTGTCGTAGTCCCAGCGCGCAGAGCCTGGACTGATCTGACTCTCCTTGGCATCGAGTTCGCGAGCGACGTCGCGTGGCAGGGGGAGTATCTCAGGGGGGAAGAGCGCGAACTCGCGAGGCCATTGGCAGGAGCCGAGCTTCTCCACTTGAGAGCGCAGCTGGTTGGCTTCCTGTTGGACGCGGGCGAGTTGATCATCAAGCGACTTGCGTTTCTCGGACTCTCGCGCAAATGCGCGCATGATTTCAAGCTGCCATGCCTCTTTTCTTGATTCATGGGGTAGTGATATCCAGTGTTTGAACGCGAGCTCGAGGTGTCGGAGACTCATCTCCTCGTGCTGTTGTGCGTTTCGCTGGATTGCACCGGCATCTAAACCAAGACCAGATTTTCCAGCTAGAGAGGTAGACGACTCCGCCGCCAGCTGATCAGATTGCCATTGTTCGATTTTCGCGTGGATAGCCTGGCGGAGCATGGCGTGATGATCCGGACCGGGAGGATCGAGGGGAAAGGAAGACGGAGAAGGGAATGGATTGGGTGAGAAAAGGGTTGGAGGCGGAGGTAGGAACAGTAGGCAAAGCGAAGGGAATGTTTGGACTTGAATGTCGAAATCGAACGGAGAAAGTCGCGGTCGTGTTCGAGACCTAGAATAGTTAGCATAATCAAACCGACTGCAGGGACGACGTACGTCGCAGCTTTAATGTTATCCAGAACCTCGCGCAAAGCCAGCTCCAGGGCTCGCACCGTATCAGGATTGCCGGCATTCGAGCGAGACCCAAACTCCGGCGCAGCTAGAGATCCACCTCTGGATTGGGCAAATCGAGGCGTCTCTTGCGCCTGATTCGGGTTCGGGATGTCGTTGATCACGCCGGTCGCATGCCATGTCGGCGTGTTGAACATCATTCTAATCGGCCCTTTGCCCCCAGACTCCCCCGCCTGAAGTGTATCCGATCCTCTAGCCAGCCCGCGCTCAGGCGTGTCTCGTTTGCCAGTCGAAGTCCGAGCCTGCCGTCGGGTAATCCCACTGCGTATGCGCCGGATCTCCTCGACATCGTGGATACCATCGGGTTTTTTCTTGAAAAGGAATTGGTCAAGGTGTCGACCGAGGGACGAAGAGGTGAACGCCTGGTTGCAGTATTGACATTTCCGGTCCTTTTGTGTTTGGTTTTTCGAGGAGTTTTGGTTCTGGTTTTCGTTTTCCTCGCCCGGGCCAGAATCCTCAGGAGAGTCGCCTGGGCGATTTGACGCGCCGTCGTCCATGGTCGCACAAAGTCGCGGGATTGTGCTGAGCGGAGGGCGTATCGCGGTGGAGCTTTCAGGAGACGCGTGGAAGTGAGACAGCAGGAGCAGCGTTGGTCAATTCTGCAGCTTATTGACAATGCATGGAGGGCGTGGTGGTGAGACTTGGGCGAACCGGAGCTGGAGCACCCAATCGGTTGCGGGGAAGGTAGAGAAGGAAATCTTGATAGAGTAATGAAAGAAGACAATAGAGGAACAAAGGACAAGAAAGAGATGAAAGGAAATAAAATAGCAAGGGGAGCTGGGAGAGAAAGGAAGGAAGAAGAGCCGAAGAGGAAAGGAAGAGAAGGCAACACGAGAAGTCGAGATGATCGTCGCCAAGCTTTTTTGCTGGCCGAGCGCCATCTTCACAACACCATCATCGCTGTGGTGTTTGACTATGAAATGCCTTCAGATGACAGCTTTACTGGGAAATTATCTTGTGGTCGGATTCAGTTCGAGTTACACTCCTACACGCTACATAGGCCGGACTTGAAGCTAGTCCATTGATCCATCATGCAACCACAACAGGAAATTCATTACCTATACGGTTGGTTTTACTAGATGTCTACCCATTTCTGACAGCTGCCCCGATATACTCAGCCAGCACGAGCATCTTCTCCTCCTGGAAACGTCGGCCGAACATCTGAACCCCAGCCGGCGCACCATCATAAACGTCCGCATCATCTAACCGGTCAGCATCACTAATCAACAAAGTAATCAACAAAGGAGAGGTGAACTCTGCTTACAGCTATTGTATGACTTCTCATCCAATTCGCCCAAGAAGTCCCGATGCTGCGCCACGTCCACACTCTTATCCACGGTCGTAACCGGAATGACCACACTCGTGTAATCCAAGACATTCACGAACGAGGTATACCCCACATGATAATACTGAGTCGGAATTACAGCAGCATGAGCGGCAGCAGGACAGATCACGGCATCAACTGGTCTTCCTGTACCGGTAATGTCGGATGTTGAGTTCCAGTAGTCCATGTATAGCTTCTGGTATTCGCGCTTTGCGACGTTGATCTGGGCGATCTCTAAAGCTGTCTTCTGGGGGATCCCTTTGGGTCCCAACAGTTGCGGTGCGGCTTCTTCTCCAGATAGACCGAAATGGTAGGCGGCGTCTGCACCGCCGTCGAGGTTATACGCGGCGGACTGAAATGATTAGCTTGGCTCAGTTGATTGAGTGGTCAAGGACATACAGCAAGTTGATTCGCAATTGTGTGCGAAGGGGGAGTCCATTCGACAACCTGCACACCAGGGTCAGCTAGTTACTTATGGAAGGGGAACTATACTCCAACCTTGTGGCCGAGGCGCTTCAACGTTTGTTCCACGATTTCCAAAGCCCTTGCAATGGGCGGGTGGGGAACAACAACCCCATCATGCTTCATAATTGCAAATGCAAGCTTTGCCGGGTCCTTTGCAGACTGCTCAACCAGCTGTCGCGTTTCCTGTTCAATCTCACTCCTCCACGGCAGTTCGAGCGCAAGTGGATCATGTAGCCATGGCTCTTGACTGAGAACAGCCTTGAAAAGAAGCTGCAGCGAACGCGCTGTTGCAGCAATTGGCCCAATGACTGACAGAACCGTGTTCTGGCCGTCCATCGAGTTTGCAGCGCCTTCATAGGGGATTCTTCCCGACGAAGGCCGAATACCATACAGCCCATTGAAGACAGCAGGTATACGCACGCTTCCGCCGATATCAGTGCCGAATCCGCCCGGTGACCCTTTCAGAGCGATAAGGGCTCCTTCACCACCTGAGCTACCTCCGCAGGCGAGAAGTCTGTTCTTGGGGTTGGTGGTGTAGGTAATGATATTGTTGATTGTTTCTCCGCACATTAGCGTCGCAGGGACACTGGTCTTGCAGTAGAGGACTGCGCCGAGGGCACGCAGTTCACGAACTAGCTCGCTCTCGAATACGAGATTCCTCGGATCGTCCTTGAGACCCTGAAAGGTGCCGATCCAGCCGACGTAACCCATCGTCGTTTCCACCCCCTTGACATGGAATTGATCTTTCAAACTGATGGGGAGACCGTGTAGCGGTCCGATAGGTTTCTTGTGTTCTGCAAAGTACGCATCAAATCGCTTTGCATCCTCGATGGCGGCGTCAAAGAATACCTCGTGTAGACAATTCACCTGTCATCGTTAGTCAGTACTCTTATTGGCAGCCGTGCAACATACGAGTTGATGGGCGAGAGCTGCACGATGGCAGAAAGCCTCTGTGACTTCGAGGGCCGTCCATTCCCCGGTCGTGGTTTTCTCTGCGACGGCGTACGCGTCAAGCTCTGTAATTTCGAGTTCGTGGCGATTAAGGAAGTTTTGGATGTAGCCTGTCACGTCGCGGAGCTCTGTGGCAGGAGGGACTGGCTCCTGAATCCTCCATTTCGGAGGGATTGCATCTAAAGTCGACAGGCGCTTGGCATCTGCCAGGGGTTTCCAAGTAGGAATCGTCATTGCTAAGATTACCTCGTAGTGTTGTTTGTGGAGGATGGGAGGAGTGTGATTAAGAATCAAGGGATGTCGTGAGGGGCTGGGTGATGGGAGATATATATCCTCGTATTGGGGTAACTACACAGAACACCTGCAGTGGCACAACAACTGTAGCCAACCTTTTCAAGGGATAAGATTGCAACGTCGGCTTGTCAGGCTAGTTCTTCATTAGGCAGGTCACTACCTGCATCTGCACTTGCAGAGGGGGTTGTAGCGATTACCGAATGACTCCAGTGCTCAAGTTCCATCGGCAAATCCCCGGCAGGCGGGGGAGGTGGGGCCACTCATACTCTTATCAATCCTTCGTTTGGCGGCATGTGCTTCATTGATGATTTGGTCTCAAGGCCGTAAACTGGCTAGTTTGTCAATCAGACTATTGCAAAATATGAAGCCATCAAAGCAAAGGTCGGATGTGGCCTGTCCTCCTAGATCCATCCGAGAGCGCGAAGTCGGCATGGGCTAAAGTTAATTCACCTTGGTTGGTACCGCAGTCTACTCTGCCAGACTCATTTAGCGCCTAGTGAGGCATAGAGACGCATACATCAACCATCAACAAAATCAGGGTAATAGTTGAGATGATATGGAAGGAGAAGGATGTCGATGCCGAGACTCTAAGGAGCACGCTGTTTCTGGCAGGCGGAGTGCAAGGCGGTCGAATGGGTACGCAAATGCAATTGCCGGAAATAAACATTTTCCCCTCATGCAAGACGAGCAAATTTCCACCAAATTGTTGATCTCGCTGCGACGAGAAGAATCATGGCATAGTTAGTGTGTCTGTCGAAAATTCCTGCATAGCCATACTGCCCGATGAAGTGGTTACCCGCGTTTGCAGATCAGTCATGGCGCGCATCACAACCTTCAACGCCCACGAGGCACCTCCCGATGCCGTGCGGTTGCGCTATAAACAATACCAGAAGACAACTCTGTCAGAAATAGATGCTGATTCGAGTCTCGTTGACTTACAGTACCTAGATCCTGAAAATCTTCCCAACTGTCTCAAAGTTGAGCGGTGGATATCTACCGAGGATCTACAGCCAGCGTTCACCAAGTTTGACCCAGCTACCAGGCAATCTGAGGAACTAAAACGCGACATTCCGATTTATACCCACAAAGATGTAACTGGTAAGTATCTAGTGCTCTGGAGTATTTCTGTGCTGGGGTTAACAGTGGTAGGCCTGCTCATGGTTCCGGCGCTCTTTTCACCGGCTGTCCAGATTGAACTTCTTTCCCGCTTGTTCCATCGAGAGTTATCCAACAGTGCGCATAAGACGAACCTTCATCTGCACTACGACGTCACATATCCTGTGCAGACAAGTGGCGTCGTTGAGTATCGTGATACGACAAACTCTCTCGACTCTCTAAAGAGCCAGGTGCTTTCCTTCTTTGAGGATAACCAGACTCGCATCTTATCTCCTAAAGATCCGGAAGTTCATAAGCCCCTTACAATTCAGACCGTCATGAACAAGAAACTTCGTTGGGCTACTCTCGGCGGACAGTACGACTGGACTGCCAAGGTTTACCCAGCCGAGCGCCCCCCTGCCTTTCCAAAAGATATCGCAGACCTCCTCCGAGCAGCTTTCCCTGAGACCGAGGCGGAGGCCGCTATTCTGAATCTTTACTCACCCGGGAACACTCTAAGTCCCCACCGCGATGTTAGTGAAGAATGTGATGCCGGTCTTATTAGTGTAAGCTTTGGCTGCGACGGTCTATTTCTCATTAGCCATGACGACGGCGCCGGCTGTGAGATTATTCGCCTTCGCTCTGGAGACGCAGTGTATATGGATGGCAATTCACGCTTTGCCTGGCATGCGGTGCCCAAAATCATACCCGATACCTGCCCCTCATGGCTAGCGGACTGGCCGTGCACCCCGGGCGATGCAGAGAATGCCTCTCGCTTTGAGGATTGGACGGGCTGGATGTCGACCAAGAGAGTCAACTTGAATGTTCGACAGATGGCGACGCCAAGTTAGGGGTAGTCAACTCCGCTATGTCTTGTCCCGGGCCAGGGACTCCTGCAATATCCCACCCGGGCGACTACCCCGCTATGCACAAAGTATTCCGTGTACAGTCCTAGAGGAACTCGGCGCAGTACTTACGATAGCTCAGCACGGAGCTCTCACTCAGCGACTGATCAGGATCGCCTTCCACCTCCCCGCTGTCTAGCGAAGCCGGGGACCTGACGACACAGGCTGGTTGATATGTAACCTGACAGGAAGCAACGGGCGCTGGCGACGGCGTATTTATTGCCACCACGCTTCCTCATCTATCGACCGTTGCCGCTGTACCGGGTTGTAGATATTTTGTTGCCTGGATTGGAGGATCACTTGACAGTGGGGTCGGCGCGGGGAATTGTCCAAGAGTCGCCCTCTGAAACCATCTTTCATAGCACAGTATAACAGCTTTTATCGACAAAGCCAGCAGCAATGCAATGAATAAAGCAGATTCTGGGCGGGATTTTGTTAGTCTGTTACAGGCGGCTGGTCAGACGCCAAGCCGTGTTTCAGCAGCCCTCCTAATTTCGGCTCCCTCCTGTCACATCGAGGATCTTCACTCTTGGCCCTATAGCTGCGATTGAGGCGTTTAGGGATCTGCTCCGCTTGCCACCGGATTGGTGGAGCTCTGGTCGTGTTTCAACCCTGACGAGACCCGACAGCGTGCTATCCAGTGGTCCTGCCTAGACCCTGACATCTCGAGGACCCCGGCGAAAATACCCAACGGGCTTACGCTGAGGAGCCCGAACAAAGCCAATAGCTCCAGCAGGCTATTTATCTGAAGATATGGGCGCCGCCAAGCTTGGGCTTTGTTTGATTCTGCCGATGAAAAGCAGCCCGCACGCTTTATTCCATCGCCGGATGAAACAATGCCCCTTAGCCTGGAGTCATGCGGACTTCATCCTAGACACCGTATATAACCCCACCCCGGACTACCATGTGTGAGAATCGTCAGACGCTCCTTCAGTCATTCCTTAGACCGTCCGCCGCCCACTTTCCTTAAAATGGCGCTTTTTCATTTCGTGCAGCTGCTGGCAGCTGTGACTCTGGCTTCCGGAAAGCCAATTTACCTCCCCAGGCAGGCCCAGGAAGCATCGCAGGTCGATGTTCGTCCTTCCTTTGATTTCGACATCAACCTTGAGCTGTTGGGAAACACAACCGTCAAGGCCCAAGTTACGAACGTAGGCACTGAAGGTGTCCGTCTCGTGCAGAGAGGCGGCGTCCTGGACCAAGCTCCGACAAAGAAGGTCATTGTCAAGGGCGGAGGTCAGTACCTTTGTCACTCCCAAGGATAACAGACTAACAAAGAGCAGAAACCAATCCAACCTTCACCGGCGTCCGCGTCGAATACATCCTGTCCCACTTGACCGAGGAAGGCTTTGTTCAACTAACCCCGGATCAAACGGTCGCATCCATCTTCGACATTGCCGATCTCTATGCCCTATCCCCAGACCAGGAATACACAGCCATGGCCGACGGTATTCTTGAATACACTACCCTAACAGATAACACAAAATTCGCCCTGTTCGACTACGTCTCCAATGAAATCACCTTCACTGCGCCACATGATGTAGAAAGCAAGCTAGATGCCCGCTCCACTCTTGTCTGCGACGATGATGAATACAACGCCCGCGTGCAAGAGGCCATCGCCACCGCCGCGAAAATGGCCACCGCCGCAGCAGCCGATGCCCGCACGGGTAACAGCGCCCTCTTCGAAAAGTTCTTCAAATCGACCTCTTCCGATGATATCGAGGAAGTCGCCGGACGCCTGGAGGCTATCGCCAAGGAGGCAACGACGACCGGTCGCCTGACCTACTACTGCGAACCCACGCCTGAGGACTACTGCTCAGCTAACGTGGCTGCAATGATGTATCCGACGCTCGACAAGGTTGTCAACTGCCCAGGCTACTACACCAGCACCAGGGAGACGACCGCGTGTGGCTACCTGGACCAAGCCGGTATCACACTCCATGAATATGCTCACGCCGAGTCACTTTACCCCCCTGGTACGGAGGACATTGTTTACGGGTACGAGGGTGTCCTCTCACTAAACACCGAGCGCGCGAAGAACAACGCGGACTCGTTCGCGTACTATGCTTCTGGTAACTCCACTCGCATTCCATCGTTCTATTAATACTAATAAGCATATCCAGCCGTCTACCTACAATGCGCCGCCGACGACTCCATCCAATACGGAACACCACTAGACATCGACCTCGAGGCATCCGGAGAAGTCTCCGTTTCCACCGAAACCGGATCTGAGACCGATGGCGAAACAGGCATCGACACTACCATCTGGGACAACACTGATGATGACTCAAACACCGACACCGACACCGATACGGACGCAAACACGGAAACCGGCATCGACACCACAATCTGGGATAACACCGACGAAAGCGACAACAACGACAACACCGACACAACTAACCCCGCAACCCCAACTGACTACCCGGAGCCGGAAACACCCACATGGACGCCCGAGCCCGTACCGGACATTAATGCCGGCTCAGATTCAGGGTCAGGATGGGGCTGGTGGGGTAACAACCACGGCCAGGACGATGACACAACCACAACCACAACAACGGGTTCAAACACTGGCTCAGGGTCTGGCTGGGGCCCCTGGAGCGGTGGATACTGGGGCAATGGAAATGGCCATGGAGACAGCAATGCTAACACCAACACCAATACAGCTGCTAGTGATCCAGCTGCGTCTGGTTCTCCGGCGCCTGTGACCACGACCTCGGGACATGATCTTTACAATCTGAATGATTTGATTGAGTGGTTGTGGGCCGAGTATGCGAGGGCGCCGGCGGGTGGGAGTACGTCTGCGAGTGGAGGTCAGGGGTATGCCGCGAGTTCGTGAAAGGCACGTCGGGTAAAGTTGGGGGTGATCGGGTGAGGTGCTGAGTGTGTGAGCAGGCGAATGCTCAACGGAAACTGAAGATAGTTATAGCCTTGCAAAGAAGGAATTGTCAATATGCATGGCGTTGATCGCCTGTACATAGCGGATTAGACTTCAAACATAGACAGTTTAGCTTGTATTAGGTAGCTATGAACATAGTCCATCCTCTTCTTCAAGCGGACTACCTATATATCACTTTTCTTTCTTGCATAAAGTTCCATATATAACAACTCGAGCCGTGCTCGAGGGTTCGGCTCTGGCAATTTGGCCGCAGTGTACGCTGTGAATAGCAGGAAGAGAATGAACGGCAGCAGGTCCACTGAGCAGGACAAACAAAACAAGGAGAAAATACCCCCCCACCGGACGATAAAACCGCAATACATAAAGCAGCATATACTACAAAAGCAAGAAGCAAAATAACAGAAGCAAAACCGTTTATCAAGACCACCGCCAGCACCAGACTCATTGCCCATCGTAGATCATGTCCGGAGTCTCTTCGTAGTCTCCCTTATGCCACTCGTCCTGCGAGATTCTGTCCCTCAAGACATGGCGCGCCGTCAAGGCGAAACGCATTACGCCACTGCCCTTGAGCTCGGCGGCATGCTGAGCACCTCTGTTAGCTAGCTGCGCTGGCACCCGAACGGCAGTAGGAATTAGCATACCTCATAATACTTTTGCAGACCCGTCCCGTGCATGACCATCATATCGCCATGGCCCAACCTCATCCCCACCATGGTCGGCGGGAACCCTCTGTGTGGTTCGGCGTTATATGCGGCGAGCCAGTCCTTCTCGTACTGTTCCCGGATCTGTGCCTCCTTTAGGGTCAAGTTCTGCTGGTCGCTGCCCGGCTTTTGTCTCTCTTCATTCAATTCTTTCAATTGTTTGTCCAGATTGTCTTTCAGTATTCGGCGAGTCTCGTAATTATAACAGCCTGGCAGAATGGGGTCATTCGCGAGCAATTTCTTAATTTTCTTAGTGCCGACCAGCGTGAAACCAACGTAGTACTTTATCTTCATGCGGAGCGTCATCACGGATGGTGCTCCTAAGGAGAGACTGGCAATTGTTGGCCCCAAAGTATTTTCGCCGTCATCATGGTACTAAAGCAACAGTGAAAATCAGCAACTGCAAACATATGGCACGACGGAAAACAGACGTACACCAATCGCCTGATTTGGCAGGTAGCCAAGGGCAAGGAGCTCGTTAGGTTTGTAGACTTCCGTGCCCAGACTGAGACCAGCTTGGTTTGTGGCCCATTGCAGGCGTCCAAGGACCCGAAGGATGGCATGAGGAGCGCTTTTGAAGTCGTGGCAGTCGACGCTGACCACAAATTTGTAGGGCATGCCCTGCATTCAGAGGTTAATGCAATGTTGCGAGACTTTAAGGAGCTAAGAAGTGCACTTACGAAGTTTGCCGCGTATTGTCCGTTCAGAGTTCCTCCGACTGCGGTTGAATCGTGAGCATGATGCTGAATTGCCAGAGGACTGATCTATCGTGGTACGTACCCTTGGACTGATCCAGCGGAAACCGCTGCAGGTCGAGCTTTTCGTGCTCCTTCTGCAATTCGACAAAAATGTCATTAGGCCCACCGGGCCTCGCGTTTATTCCACTGTTTGCAACAAAATGGAAAGTGGTTCCTTGCTCCCCAAAGTCATAGGTGATCTTTCGGTAGGGATAGAGACTCGCATCGTCAATCGTCCGTCCTACCTTAGGGACAAAATGCGGGTCAAAAGGTAGGGCCTGTTTGATGGGTCCTAGCTCCTGGTCGTCAATGACAGACCGCAACGACACTTCATACATGGTGACCTGGTGTTTAAATGAACACTGATTCTCTGGATCATCATCCAGCCTGGGGTCGGGGTCGCGGCAAACCCAACCGTCCCATAAACGACGGGCGATGCATTTGCGGCAGTTAGGGCAGACGACCCCACTCAGTGCAACGAGTGAAGTTGGGAAACGGCCATCTGTTGGATCATATGTGGACAGTAGGTCTGGAACGAGACTGTGATGAGGTTGGCAGTAAGGGTCCGGGGGAAGACGTAAGTCAAGGAACTTTTGGTAATACGTGAGCTCCGCTGGGGGCTCATTCCCGTCCAGTAACCAGAAGTCCTTGCACTCGCCATTCAGACACATCCAACCCTGATCATACACCTTTTTGCTTGAAACTCCACAGGTGATGCACGGGTAGTCCTCGTCGTAAACAAAATTACGTTGCTCATGAGGAACCGGCTCGGGCGAACCCTTGACTGCCCACCAGCTCTTTTCCGAGAGGTTTAATTTTTCAAACCGTACCTTGTAGGCTTTGTGGCCGCCTACCTTCTCGCACCAAAGACCGGCGATTCTGAAGTGAGCCATGACGTTGAATCGGTGCGGGAGGTTCCGGTTCAACTGGCGATACCTGGACCCTGGAATCAGATGTTAGTTGGAGGTACGGAAGGCCGATCCTGGTTGACTTACCGATCACGATCCCAATAGGGAAATTCAATTTCATGGTGTTGACAATGCTCTGGTGAGGAGGGTCCTTGTAGTCCTGGTCTCTGACGGTTACTGTCACCCCGTCGTCGTTTTTCCCGCTTCCTCCCCCCCTGCGACCTGTTAGCAAGCTGTTTCGATGAATTGGCAAGGATACTCACAGTCGCGTAATGACAGTTTCGTCGTCAATGTATGAGCGCACCCCAGAGTCTCCGTCAACCAGAAACCCCCAGCATACCTTGTCTTTGTGTGTCATGCCTGCTTGCCTAGAGGTGAACCATGGGAGGGTGGCCCCTAAGGTGCTACGATCCTAAGCAGCGTTAGTACCGATCTATACAGCTCCATAAACAGCTCACTTGGGCCCATGCTGGAGGTTCTCCGTGTACGTCTGGCAAGGTCTCCACATCTGTCATCGGGGTGTCTACTGTGCCATTTGGAGTTGCGGAAGATGAGGATGCTGAAGCTGTTAGAAATGCTGTGAGTGATCGCGTCGCTGTACATACCTCTTGGCAACGCTCTCCTCCCTCTAGCTCTATATGGAGTTGCTCTGGGGGTGGGGGTAGCTCTCGTGTTTCGTTTTGGGGGCATTGCCGAATCTCAAGTTCACGGACCGCAGTGCAGATGAGGAGATTGTGGGGTGGTGGAGATGGAATCGTAATGATAGAAAGTGAAAGATAGAAACAGAGGATGGATGAGAGAGAGAGAGAGATGATGATGGAAAGATGAGAGAGAGAGAGAGATGATGATGGAAAGATGAGAAGATGAAGAGATGAAGAGATGAAGATCTTGCGATGGGGGGGATGAAGGTTTCTGGTCACGGGTGCCGTGCCTTCTTTCTTTGGGGATGAACCAGCTTTGCCTCAACTCTCTTTCTTGCCTTCTCTCACAATCATGAAACGACTATAGCAATACCCCTGTCGACATAAATAGATCGGTTTCGAACCCTGGCCTGGACGGGGCATCGACTCGGTGAAAGACTCGGTCAGCCTTTGTCGGCAAATCCCTACAGGGTTGTCTTTCACCACAGTCTCCATGGAACGAAGACACCCCAATGGAAGCAGAAAAAGCATGCTGACTTGGCGTAGTAACAACAGAAGGGCACGGTCTGTCTCCCCAGTCAATCGAGAATGGAGAGGTGTCTACTTGAACCATTGCCCGGACACGACGAGCACTCCATGTCCAATGAATAACGACAACAGCGAAAAAGAAATCACGGTGCGATAAAGAGTGAACCTGTTAATCTCTTTAGCTCTCAATCGACCCTCACCCAGGACTGTAACTGGGCCACCTCTTATCGAAGACGAGGGTCCATGAGAAGGATCCATACAATGATCAAAACCAGACACAGCAGCATCCACCAAACCTTACTATTTCTTCCATTTCCAGTAAGGGTACAGTACCTTTCCCACCCCGTCAAAGACCGACCAGGCAGCGGGAGAAAGTCAACCCGCGGAGCATCCGCCATCAAAGCCGATGTGGCTTCAGCAAGGTGCTTTGTCTTATGTGGCATAATGTAACGCCCAATGAGCCTTTTCGCAAGGCCATCGCATGTATGGGCTCTCACGCCGAACCTTGAACGATCATATATCGTCTTTGAACGGCGATATCTTGTCTTTTGATATTCAGAGAGAGCTATTGCAATCTCTTGCTGGGTTGGATGGTGCTTGTGCTCTCCACACCTGTTCAAGCGATCAAGAATTGTTGCAAGGACAGCTGCATCCTCAATCGCACTATTCGCGCCTTGACCAGTGATTACCGTCATCTAGCACAATGTCGTTAAGCGTCGTCGAAAACGTGGCATGGGGGTGGAGTATTACTTTACGGACCGCATCGCCTAGCAGGACAATCCTACCGTGCGTCCAAGTCGGGAAAATTCCCTCTTCCATCGCAGTCATTGACGCGACCTTCCTGCTATCCCAAACATCTCTGACGGAGACATCGCCAGATATTGCAACATCCGCAAACTGCGCGCAGAGATCTTCCGCATCCTCCAAGCTAAAACGAGGAATATCCGGATACGTATACTTCCTGTCCAACTTTTTGATCATGAACCAGTAAACATGTTCTCCGCTGTGGAAAGTCAATGCGGTAAAACCACTTCTATACACGTTGACGTTCTCTCCGCTCATCAGACCTGGAATCGAGGAGGATATGCCATAGATACAGGCATATTCAGCGGTCAGGCCTACATATTGTCAGGGTGTACTGCCTGTGAAGTACTGTCCGTCACAGACCTTGCTTTTCTCTCAGTGTAATGAGTTCCGGAGACACGGAGTCAGCCAGCCGCCACATCTCCGATCGTACACGGCTATGGACTCCATCGGCTCCAACGACAATAGTACCGTGATAGCTCGACCCGTCTGCAGTTCTCACAGAGACCCCTTCGTCCGTTTTTTCTATATTTGCCACTGCTCGGTTGAGGAGAATATTGGACTTGTCCGGATATCGCCGATACAAAGTCTCCAGGATCTTCTGTCGCTCCGCAAAGAGAATACCATACCCGAATCTGTCAAGGTTAAGATTTGCTGCGCTGAGAAACACGCCATAGCATAAAAGCTCACAGAAGACCAGCTTACCTCTCGTATATAAGCTGTGGCATATCATGGCTGAAAACAAACCCATCAGGATATGCAATATGAATCCGACTTAACGGCTCCCTTTCCTTCCCCGTATCTCCCGCAATGTCCTCAAAGAGTCCCAGCTGGTCCAATATCCGACTGCCATTCGGCCACAGACCGATCGAAGCACCTTCCTGCGGTGCAATTTCGGATCTTTTCTCCAGCACGATGTGATCGATATTCGCGTGGTGAAGACAATGTGCGAGTGTGAGTCCGGCGATTGAACCACCGACAATAATCACTCTGAAACCGCGATCTTCCATGCTGTCGGACATTTCTTGTACCGGGATCGTACAAGGGCGAGCAGACGGGAAGATCGAGATCTGAAAAGATCTTCGGTGAGCTTATCACGACCGGAACCCCTCCGTCGGGTTTCCACCGTGATCGACATACACGAGGCCCAAGCGAGAGTCTATACCAGCCCAAACAACCAATGAGACTTTGAGACCAGCCCACAGAATTGATTGACCGCTACTTCTGGCCTGTACCTGCAAGTTGAGCCGATTGGATCCGTGATCTTCCGTCCCTACAATGTTAATTTGAAGCCCGCAGTGTTGGGTAGGCCCGGGGAGACGGATCCTCGTAGACCTTAAGTAAATGCTCACTATCATCATTTTATCATGGTTGACGCCCCTCAATATATGAGCGGACCACTGGTATTAGGCCCCGACGCTGAGCGAACTACTCAATGCGTGATAACAAATCTGGCGACGTGATAACTAATCATATATGGCATGTACTAGGCAGTCTTGTACTCTGACTCTGCATCGACAAAACGCCCTTTTAGCTTTGAAAAATGACACACTCCGTACTAGATGAACCTTGCGACAACATAGCCTAATTGAATCTTGAAATCTCGTTTGATCCATGCTCAAACCGCATTCGGCCTAACATGCACCTTCCCCGCCACCTTCCCATCCCTATACCCATCCAAAACCCCATTAACAACCCTCTCATCCAACCCATCAACACCCACAAACTCCAGCGGCTTCAATACCCCCTCCTCAATCCACCCGGGAAGAGTCTTCCAAAACACCCTCGAAAACTCCGGATGCATATGACTGATCCCTAAAACCTGCGCCTTCCTATACCCTGCTTTCTTCTTCGCTGCCTCAACTTCATCAACCTCACCCCTCATAAAAGTAATCAGGCTTCCCTTTTGGGAATTTGAGAGGACAGAGAGACCGAGTGTCTGGTTCTTCCCGCCGTTCACGGCGTCAATGACGTAGATGAGATCGTCACCGACTATATCTCGAATCCGCGAGTGTACTGTGCGCTCGTCTCCCGAGCGGTCGATAACGTGTGTTGCGCCTAGAGAGCGCAGATACGAAACCTTCTGTGCATCCTGCGTACTCGCAGTCGTAAGGATCTTCCCAAAGCCAGCGAGTTTCGCGAACTGAATTGCGAATTTCCCCGTGTTGGAGCCGCCGCCGATAACCAGGATCGAGTCGTTGGAGTAATCTTTCTTGACGCCTTCTCCGTAAAGACCGATTTCGAGGTTGAGACCAGAGTCGTGGAAGAGGCCGACGAATGCAACGACGGCATTGACGGGGATTGTGGCTGCGGAGTCGAAGGAGATGCTGTTTGGGATCTTTGCGGCGAAGTCGGCGGTTAGAAGAACGTGTTCTTGCAGGCCGCCTTGGGAGGGCCCTGCGCGGACGTCGGTTTGGCCGAAGATGCGGTCGTTGACGGTGAGGGTGGAGACGTTGTCGCCGAGCGAGACGACGGTGCCGGAGATGTCTTGGGTTAGGACGGCGGGGAGTTGGTTTTGGATGAAGAGGCCGTAGTCGCGGCCCTTTTGGTCGTGGGGGTTGACTAGATATTGGATCAATATTCTGGGTTGGTTAATTAAGAGAGGAGAGAACCAACTTCCGGCTGAGGCGACCTTAACTAAGACTTCTCCAGGTCCGGGGGTTGGTACTGGTCGCTTGACGAGCTTTAATGGCTTGCCGATTTCCTCGACGATGAGGGCGCTTTGGTGGGTTGGAGTGGCCATGATGATGTGTATGTAAGTGATTGAAGCTAGAATGACAAGAAGAGATAAAACAAACTTGATAGTGAACATAAGGTGCAATGAGGTACCGACAACGTTCTTATATTTATAGGGCTTGGCTTGTATACAGAGTATCTACATCGATGATAAATCGGTATATGATGTCGTCATCCGTCCAAACATCCATGCATGCATGCAAGTCAAGGCCAAGCTTAGCAATCAGGCTGTCAAAGTGTGCAACTAATGACAATAAGTAATCAGAAAATCCTCCGAGCATAAACTGCTGAGAAATCCACCTCTCAAAGAAGTTTAGCGCAGGGACACACCACCCAATTAGGGCTAGCCTGCCATAACCTGGGTCGAAGCAGCGTCAAGATCTCTCTAGAAGTTCCATAACGTTATTTCAGATGGATCAGATTATTAACTCAGATAACGTTAGCGGCTGAGAGATGACTGGAGGTCAGAGTATTGCAATGATTAGTTATAAAATAGATCCCCATCGCATAGTGGTTTAAGCACAGACAGCAAGAACGAGACAGACAACAGCTGATTACTACAAATTCATCTTCCACTAAGATGTGGGACATCATCCGCGACTCGCCCTTTGGGCTGACGGTCCGCCGCCTCACAAACAATCGATACTTCCACCACGTCGAAGAGCTTGAGAATTTCCAACACCCATACTATCCCACTCAAGACGAGAAAGCCGTTCAAGAACATGTTCAGCAAATCTCATCAGAAGCAACAAGCACAATCTCTACAGACTCTGATACCACCTCCGACACCGACGTTGAGCGTGGAAGCGAAGAAATAGACGAGGATATCATTCGTCGCCTGGTCACCCAGCAGAGCTACCATGACCTGGAGAAGAACCAAAGCAGGCTGATTAAACCTACGACCACAAGCGATGGCTTGATACTAGTAGATTGGTACACGTCAGGTATCTACTAGTGACATTTATCGCTAAATGGCTTGGAGCTGACATTTCAAGATGATCCTGAGAATCCCCAAAACTGGAGCGCCGGGAAGAAGAATTTCATCGCAGCTATTATATGGTAAGCTGAAGACCACTGAGTTTAAATCATCATCTAACGGATCAGTTTATACTCCTTCGTCGTCTACTTCGGCTCTTCGATTTCCATCGGTGCAACACCTGAAGTCATAGAGAAGTTTGGAGTCACTATAGAGGTGTCGTCGCTCGCTTTAGCATTTTACGTTCTTGGATGTGAGTTGGTGGTCAAGCCCTAATGCCTATGTACATACTAACGAGATATAGATGGTATTGGCCCGCTGTTGTTTGGACCACTCAGTGAGATGGCCTCCGTTGGGCGAAATGCGCCATATATCATAACCCTGTTTCTCTATACAATGCTCTGGATTGGCGCCGCGACTGTCCAGAATTTCCCTGGCTTTCTTGTTCTCCGATTCCTAACAGGCTTCTTTGGTAAATCCCTTTCACCTATTGCTCGTGAAACCAGCTAACGATGCCAAGGTTCACCTGCTCTCGCGACTGGAGGAGCTTCGTTCGGTGATTTGGTTCGTTCTCCTCGCTAAAACTATACTCTTCTCAAGATCAATTTGCTGACTGCGATACAGTACCCTCTGATTAAAGTCCCATACGCCCTCGTCCTCTGGGGTGCCTCGAGTGAGTTTCCTTCAAGTGGCTATGATTTCCATTGCTAACATTTAAACCAGCCGTCCTCGGCCCAGCGCTCGCCCCAGTCATATCGAACTTCTCCGCCCCAGCTACAAACTGGCACTGGGTATCCTGGGAAATGCTCTGGCTCAGCGCCCCAGTACTTTTAATCTGGACATTCTTCATACCTGAAACATCCGCATCAACAATCCTCTACTACCGCGCCAGACGCCTCCGCCGAATCACCGGCAACGATCGCTATAGAACAAAGGAAGAAATCGACCGTATCAACGCAAAGACAACAACCAAGAGCATCATCTACGATGCGATCATCAAGCCTATTGAGATTAATATCCTTGACCCCGCAGTCCTGTTTTCGACGGTGTACACAAGTTTGATCTATGCGATCTTTTATTCGTTCTTCGAGTCGTTTCCGCTTATCTTTGAAGGAATATATCATTTTCGATTCGAGATGACGGGATTACCCTTCCTTGCTGTGCTGCCGGCATTGTTTGTTGCTGCTGCTTTCATCGCTTGGTATTGGTATTTTTCGGTTGTGAGGCATTTCCCAGCAAAGGGCTTTGAGGCTTTTGGGCAGCCCGAGAGGAGGCTTGTACCCGGGTTGTTGTTTTGTCTTTGGACGCCGGTGGGATTGTTTATTACTGGTAAGCTCTATCTTTTATATCCGGCTGTGGAGAGTATATACTGACATGTATTTCAACAGCATGGACCTCTCGCTCGGATATTCATTGGATTCTTCCAACTATCGGTCTCGCACTCAATGTGCTGGGGACGTTCACGGTCATTGTGTCAATTCTACAGTATCTAGCGTTTACATACCCCCGGTATGCGGCGTCGTTATTCGCAGCCAACGACTTTGCGAGATCGACTCTCGCTGCGGGAGCGATCATGTTTGCGAGACCGATGTTCTTGGGCTTGGGTATTGGGGGTGGCATTAGCCTTCTTGCAGGACTGGATTTGGTTTGTTGTGCATTGCTATTCGGATTGTGGGCTTATGGGGGTGTGCTTAGAGGGAGTAGTAAATTTGCTGGGTAGATCATTGTCAACGATCTCCAGGCGAAAGGGAGTATCATAATTGTCTAATTTCTCCTCACATTTTAATAGTCTATATATTATAGAGAATGATATATTAATGCGACAAGAAATAAGGTGCAGGATGCCACGGCCGCTCACGCATACTGGTGAATGGCTCAGGCTGGTACTTCGATCTTAGAGTGCGAAACCAAATCTTTGCTGGCAAGATTGCTTCGAGAATTGTGGGATGCGGTGCCTATCTTCGGAATAGCTGGATGTATAGTTGGCTCTTTGATTCAGGGTCCCCTGAGTGGGTGAGGAGAAAGATCTGTCCACTTACCTGATGCAATATTTCAGGTGAGATGTAGTGTCAATGACATTCCGACCTCGGATCATGCTAATGCGATTATTCTATACTTATATTACTTTCGGTGCGGTAAGAATGTACTCCCGGTTGTTGATACTTCAAAGGCGGATTGTTGAATCACTGAACCCCTAAACCGCTGTAAAAGGTACTTGAGCATTGCAGAGATGACAGTGGCTATTTCGATTAGAGCTTCAAGCGTGGAGTGTCTATAATTTTGCTGATAGTAAGTGAAGAAATTGTTGTCTCGTCCGCCACTCTTGAATAGAGCTACAAATATTATTTTGTCTCGTCTGCTAGGAGAAAGTTAGATGGCAAAAACCAACGATCCAATCTTACAGAGAACAGATTGTTGAAACCTTGGAAGGGTTGAGCATTACCTACCAAGCGTAATAAGTAGGATGTGATTCGCTTGAACTTGTATTGATGCAACGTGATACGCGAATGACAGCAGTCCCAGATGCATCCGGTCCTGCCACACAGGCAGGTAGCAGCCTCGTCTCGCCACGAAGGCCGACTAGGATTATGCATAAGGTCACTGAACACAGCCTGGTTCAGCCTCATGTATTGGAGTGAGCTGACCCCCCCGCGTTTTATTTCTTCTCAATCCCCTCGTTCTTTCAGCGTAGCGCCTTGATAGAAAAGGAACCATTTCCTAAGATCCAAACAGCATTTGTTTACTCGGATTCCCAAACGGTATTCTTACAATGGAGCCTGCTTCTCTTGCTGCCAGCATTGCTGGTCTCGTTTCTCTGACCGACACACTTTTCCGTCTGCTGTGCCAATACAGTCGAGAAGTGAAGGACGCGAAGAAGGAAATCGACCAGCTCGCTATAGAGACAAGGCAGCTATCTATGATATGCCATGACCTGTCTCTTGTTGCCATTTCACTCGAAAACGACCCACTCGATAGCTCCTTCCGACTGGAGCATGTCGACTCCTGCGAACGCCTTCTCGCGGGGATTAAGGCAAAGCTCGACAAAAGTCTAGGAGGCGTTCACAGCACGAGCACAATAAAGTCCACGGTCGCAAAATTCAAGTGGCCCTTTTCGAAAAAGGAACTGCAGACACTATTCGCCGATCTCTCCCGGCACAAGGAGAATCTTAGCATGGCCTTGTCCGCGGACTCAATGAAGGCCCTATTACAGCTTCTCTCCGGGTTCGACGATATCAAGGAGTCCATCAGAGATATTAAAACACGCATTTTCGTCGACGATAAACGAGAGAACATTTTGGAATTCTTCCTGACTGTCAACCCACAGGCCAATCTGGACACAAGCATCCAACTGCGGCATCCTATGACAGGATTATGGCTAACTGAAGGGAAAGAGTTTCAGTCATGGCTATCGGGAATGAACTCAAAACTGTGGATGAGTGGAATCCCCGGGGCAGGAAAGACAGTCCTTGCCGGGTCGGTGATTCAAGAATCATTGAGAGTGGCTTTTCAGACCGTCAATATGGGGGCGTGCTTCTTTTTCTGCGACTACAAAGATGCTAAGTCCCACGAAGTTGTGAAAATTTTCAGCTCCTTTGCTTCTCAATTAGCAAGACAAAGTGATGAAGCATATTCTATACTCGAGGGTTATCACTCTGAGCTGAACCCTCGTCAAAGTCTACCCCAATCACCACAAATTCCCAGACTGCGCGAGGTGCTTCTCAAAATTCTCCAGCAGTTCGATCGTGTACTGGCGGTTGTTGATGGCCTAGACGAGTGCGGCTTCAAATCTGACGTGCCAATCGCGCTCTCCAATCTTGTCCTGGAATGTCCTACACTCTCACTCGCGCTACTGAGCCGCGACGAGATACACATTCGTGAGGTACTCGAGAGCGACTTTGTGCATATTGATATTGCCGCGCAGAATGCGGATGTTCGACGATACGTGCGTGAAGAGCTTGAAGAGCGAGTCAAACACAGGAGACTTCGAATCCGGAATGTTGCACTGAAGGAAGATATAATCAACACTCTTATCGACAAAGCTGGCGGAATGTGAGGCCAAGCATCTCCTCTCAAATTATGTGTCGTGACTAACATCATTTCAGGTTTCGCTGGGTGAGCTGCCAGCTGGACTATCTCTGTGAACTCCCATCAGACAAGGCTAGAAGAGAAGCACTGGGAAGATTGCCCCCAACTTTGAACGCAACATACGAACGGATCTTGCTGAGGAACATTCACGATAGCGTTTCGAACATTGTGAGAAGAACGCTGATGCTTGTGGCAGCAGTGGGACCCCGAATAACCATAACTCAGCTATGTGACGCAGTATCCGTCTCTGATGATCTTTCCAAGCTGGAGGTGGATGATCCTGTATTGGAAGAAGATGTGCTGCGTTACTGCAGCAGCCTACTGCGCAGAAGCTCGGATCAGGAGCGCCTGGAGTTCGCACACTTTTCAGTGCAGGAGTTTCTTGAATCGTCATCCTTACTCGATACACCAATTGCTGAATATTACATTGGACCGGACAACATGATAGACGTGATTGGTCACTGCCTACGATTTCTGCTTATGGATGACTTCAATATAACCCTGACGTCGCCCACAACAACGGAGCATAGATTAACAGAGGTTTTCCAGGCACACCCATTCTATCAATTTGCAGCTGCGAATTGGCCAGTCTTGGATCAAGAATTCCTTCGCTGGGCCCCTGATGAAGAATCATACATGGAAAATGAAACATTTCAGCGAGCATTGAGCCTATTCCAGCCAGCAGAGCAAGTGTACTTTAAGATGTGGGCCGCCACCTTTCTCAATGCGCTGATTCACTTAATGGCATATACCTTTAGCCAATCCGTGGACGAAATCCGCCAAGGAGTCTTTGAGGACATTTTGGATGGTACTATATCTCCAATCAAAATCGCGTGTGTCTCGGGTTTATCGTACCTCGTCACCTGCCTCGTCGCTGGCACGCCCGATATCTTGGCGCAAGGGACAGTCCCACCATGGGAATGCCTTGTATATGGGTTTCCTAGACTAGTACGTTGCCGTATAGCTTATATAGGCTATTATGATGATTTCTCCAGGCTGCCATACGGCCTTGCTTCACCTGAGGAACGGGTAAATGCCGTTCTAGCCATTTCAAACACGCATAACAATCTTCCCCAACAGAAACGCTTGCAGAAGGCAAACATGGAAGTCTTCAGACTACTAACTCAGTATCATCGATCTTCTTCATTGGCTCTGATTCAAAAGTTATCCAGCCTTGTCCAGGTGGGATTTTGTCCCGATCTTGCCCTTATAAGAGATCTTGCGAAGAGCATACGTGATGGGCTAATGGAGGAAACGGAAAGGGATAATGCTGTCAGAGAGCTCAACCAAGCTGCCGAGCATTTTGGTAAGACTTGTGACGATCAAGATCAGGTACAAAATGTGCGTGCAACCTTGGCTGAGAGCGTCAGCATCCTGAAAAGTCTCGGGAAGTACTCGAAAACCGAGAAGCCTGAAGAACTGGACGACCTCTCATTTGAACTCAAATTGCTCAAATATATAGAGGAAGATGATATCGTTTCACTGGAGCGATTTGCAAGGGACGCAAGGTTCAACCAAGTCATAACACGAGGTATCAAGGAGAGCCCCCTTCTTCATCTGGCAGCGAGAAACACCTCTTTGAGATGTCTTCAATGGCTCTTACAAATAGGATGCGACGATTCAGTCATTGATTCACTTGGGGATACGGTGTGGCACGTCGCTGCAGAGCGGTTCATTCCAGATTCCTGCAAAGCAATCAATGCTCTGATAGAAATTTCGCCGAACCCGGAGGCACGTCAGAGGGATCTCGATGTCTTTGGGAACACACCTATTCGAGGGGCTGTCTTAGAGCGCAACTATGAGATTGCAGAGAGATTATGGCCCTGCTGCGATTCCGAGGATTGCATAGCAGGAACTCCATCTCTATTGAAGCTGGCTCTCGAGGACGGTACTAGCGGAATGGACTGGATCAAGAGTATCGCGCCATCTAAACTATTCAAGAGGTATTTCAAATTAGACTACTCCATATTGCACGAGCTTTCGGAGTGCTCTGATGTTTCTGCCGTGAAAGGATTGTTCTCTCTCCTGCCGGACTCACGCGAAAACCGGCAAAAAGGCCGACTCCCCGTTGAACAGTTCCTTAAAGCGACTACTTATTTCGACTACGAGGACACGGAGAGGTGCATAATTCACCAGATACTCCCGTCATCCAATACCATGAGGCTCGAGGTGTTTGACTTTGCGTGCCAGGACTTGATACCTTCGTTGCTACGTTGGCCGCGTGCGAACCTCGCCAACCGCATGCGTAGTTTTCTCGAGCTTTACGCAGACTTTCCAGCGTTGCCCAAGCAATCTCTAGTAAATGCTTTATGCTTGCCAATTGGACTTCCGAGTCCTGGACTATGCGTTCTAAGCCGCCTAGATGAGGCTTTGTACCGCGTACTTACCTCCAGCACTAATTCGGGCGCACTGCTGGACCTCAAAGGTCTCATCCATGTCGCCGTCTACTGTGGCTGGAAAGAAATCTGTGGCCTGATATTACTAGGAGAAGTAGATGTTCTCGATTTACTCCAAGGACGATCTGCTCTTGAGGTGGCATGTCTTCCGGGGTCTGTGTGCTCCGAGGACACCTTTGTCAAACTATTGGACAAAGTTGGGCAGACCAGACCCAACAGTTGTGCCCCCAGCCTACTGTTCAATCTCATTGAGGGTAAACAAGATGTGCCAAAACTGCAGCTGATCTTAAACCGCGGGATGGACCTTTGCATTGAACATCCAGTATCCGGAGAGCCACTAGTGATTTACCACCTCGTGCACGGCTCGGTGGAAACATCCATGCTCCTGCTCAAATACGGCGCCAGTCATCAAACATGTTGTGCTCGAAGCGGATTCAATGTCCTTTGCGGCTTGATCTGGAATGATCAGATCGACGAGGTTCGAGATTTCAAGGATAAATATCCCCGGACCGATTGGAATATGACCTGCAGTCTTTCGTCGCGATGGTCTCCTAATAGTGATTTCTGGATCAGATTAGGTGTTGACGAACTTACAGACTGCAAGTTAGTGCATATTGCTGCGCTGAGAGGCTCAGTGAAGTGCCTTCGGTACTTGATCGACGAGGGTTTGGTGTCAGATGTCAATGCCACTACCGCCGAAGGCTACACACCCGCACACCTGCTGGTAGCAGCCGGTAACAACCAGGTATTCAGAGCCATCATGTATCTCCGAAATAAGGGGTGCAATTTCGAGGCCCTGACACCATCTTCAGAGACCCCACTTGACCTGGCTATCAAGTGTCGTGCATCGCAAATAATCATGAAGAATTTCATTGAGATGAGCATCAAGGGGTCAAACCCAGACTGCTTTTCGCAACGCAGCCTCAGCACCGTATGCAATTTGCTTAGAGATGCGAGACACCTATATTCCCGAAAAGCGGTGCAGGAGGCCATGCTATGTGCTCTCAAGGATGCAATCGAAACCAGCGATCTTGATGCCTGCAAGGGACTTCAGAATCTCAGTTGTCCACTAGACGCACCACTCCCGACGCCTGAAGGATGCCTTCCGCTGATTTATGCTTTGGCTTGCAAGCAGTCAGAAGTAGTGCTGTGGCTACTCGAAACAAATATGTGGGGGACAGCTCCCGAGTTGGTCATGTCTGACCAAAACCCTATAGCCCTTGCTGTATCCGATTCGAGCATGAATCCCGCTTTGGATCGCCTTCTTTGGTCTTTTAAGAGCCAGTGGCCGAAGTGGATGTATGGAGAGAAATCGCTATCACCAATAGTAAAGGCCGTCGAGGCTACAAATCTCGAGGGGCTGAAAATAATCTTGAACTTCATTGAGCTACGGTCAACCCAGAAGGTGTACGTACCGTCACATTGACCTCACGAAACACTCTATACTTACTGACTTGAGCTCCAGGGATCCTATGCCTAACGTATGCTGTATTCTCAGAAAGACCGAGGATCACATGGCCCTCCACGAAGCTGCCAGACAAGGCAGTATCCCAATAATCGAGATCTTGTTAAAGCATGGCGCGGATGTAGAGGCTCGTGACTCTCTTGGAAGAACCCCGTTATGGCACGCTATGGACTCTAAACAGCGTGAATCTCTCGAATTTCTTCTTAAAAGGGGCGCAAGCTCGCAATGGCCAGCTAACGGAATACCGTCTCTTTTGCATATGGCTGTCCAAGTTGGAAATCTCGACTGCTTAAGGATTGTCGCCTCTTACTGCAAAGATGTTGATATTTCGAAAATCCCATTGGGCTATCCATCACCTTCACCATTTTCTGGCGGGAGAGACTGCCTGCAGTATCTCCTCCAGCACGGGTTTGATCCAACCACAAAGGACGAAATTGGCATTCCGTCCTTACACCATCTGCTAGGCGAGGAAAGTCTACAAATGTATATATTGCAAACCGGATTGTTGCAATCAACTGGCCTCCACGAGCAATGTGTCAACCTACACCTTCTTCCTGATACGACGTCATCCAATATCATAGGATTTATACCCCGGATTCGACGAGCTTTAGGTACGGAGTCGACTCTGAAGATGTTTCCTCTGACAACTGGGCCCTTAAAAAGCGCTCTTTGCATCGCTGCTGCGATCGGCGATACTCACTGCTGCCAGGAATACATATCCATGGGCGCAGACCTTGAGGCTATCGGACACCCACTTGGATCGCCTCTCGCTGTGGCTATTTATCACAAACACTTTGATCTCGCGAAGTATCTGATTCGTATGGGAGCCAAAATCACGAATCGCGGAAGAGAAGGATCTTACATGCTCTCTCCGTTTCAATATGCCGTGCAGCACCCTCGTTTCTATCGTTGGATTCTTATCGAGAGATACACTGATCAGCGCAAGATCTGCCCCATCGAACATAACACTGAGAAGCTAAGTCAGGATTTCAAGCCATGGAGCTGTAGCCGGAAAGCACGTGTACCACTGGTTGTGAAGCGGGCTAGACGGTCGGACGAGTCTTCCTTTGACTACCTTGTACGTCTTGTGGAGATGAAAAGGGATTTTCTCGGGGAACTTGTTGATTATTGAGCCTTGGTCTGATCTAGCCAGCATTTGGAGTTATATCGGACTGCTTATGGATTATGGCATTGCTGGCGGTACCATGTCCAGCGTATTCCAGCCGAAAAGTAACATTACCAATCAATTTGACTAGACAATACTACTTATTGAGATCTCCTAAATAGCCCTCCACATCCCCGGGCGAAGCGATCGGGGGGTAGCAATCTACCAAAGCGTTGTAAGGTTTATCAGGGTTAATTATGAAAAGACTATATATCATCAGGAAAGAATCCCATTACCCAGGAATGCTAGTACATAACGCAATGGACACCCAGTACCCCCGTTATATTAAAAATCATTTGTCTTTATTTGTCGAGCTGGGGACGAAAGTAAGCGGACTAACATTCCACAGACCACCTGCTCACAAGGAACAAGGAATGTGCCCGGAATGCGCATGGAGCAAGTTTCCATTACGTCAGTTGCATTCTCTTCGCATAGATTATTTAAATCAGCAATAAAACTGGTCTCTATGGCCTTGAGGCAGTATCCAAACAGTGGTCACTCAGTCGAACAACAATGGCAGTACGCAATCTAGTCATATCGATCTATACGATCATTGCAACGGGTATTATCCAGACAACTTCATAAAAGCCGTCCATTAATCCAATGTTAGTCCTATCCTTTACCAGCGCCCAAGCCCCAACCGGAACATCCCTCATAGACGTCTCGACGAACATGACCTTCTCAACCTGGTCCATACCCGGATCTAACTCCATCGGCCCCTTAACATTCGGCCTCGCCCTACATACCACAGCTCTGGAGACCGACGCCAGCGAATTCATCGGCTACCTGCAATGCGCCGCCGCCAAAGGCTGGTGCGGGATCTCCCTCGGCGGATCAATGACCGACTCGCTTCTTCTCGTTGCGTACGCAGACCCAAGTAAAAAAGAGAAAGATGTCCAGATTTCACCTCGTTATACAACTAAATATTCCCTACCTCAGCCGTATGAAGGGAATGCAACAGTCAATACCATTCGCTCGGAGGTGACAGATGCTGGATTTACGACGATCTTCCACTGCCAGGACTGTTTGCACTGGGCTCAGGGTGAAAGTAAAGGTGGTGCAAAGACGAGCAGTGGGACTATGGACCTTGCTTATGCAATCTCGCCGGAGACCCCGACGAATGCTGCTTGTGCCCATGAGGCGGTGTTTGCGCAGCACAAGGCGCAGGGGACCTGGGTGGCGTTTGTTGATAGTAATGCGACGAGTACGGAGTATGAGGGCTGGGCGAAGTTGAGAAAGGGAGGGGGTGCAGGTGCTGGTGATTGTTCGGTGAAAGCTTAGACTGCCACTAATTATATAGATTCAAACATCTGTTTGTACAATGCTCTACTGCGTGTCTGTGGTTTTGCATTTCCGCCGCAGTTCCTTTATCCAGGCAGCCCTAAATAGCACAGAGCCAACTTTCGACAGATAGCAGCAACCCGAGATATACAAAGCAATCACCAATCATAATCCCCCCTAAACCACCATCCACACCGTCCATCAGGGCCCGGGTCCCTCATCAACCCAACCCCACTAGTATCCAGACGAGCCAGATGCCCAGTCAGCCCATACCGCGGTATACGCACCAGGCCCTCCAGCGAGCTTGCCGCTTTTCCGGTCTTCACAAAGCTTACAATGTAATCTTGCAGAACGTACGCAAGAGTTTCATTCACAGGACCGGTATCCACCCCCGAATGTAAACGTGCATCCGCGGTATCGCGGCCGGTCGTATAGAAGGTATACTCCAGTTCCTGCCCGTGGATTCCAGGGTACACCGAGAAGTAATACGCACTTGTGTTTCTAAATCTCATACAAAGACCCAGGTCACTGTTATGACAGTTGACCATGACGTCTGCGGCTGTTAGGGCTGCTCGCTCGTAGTTGTTTCTGTAGCCCATTGATCCGTCGAAGATGGGTGGGTACAGGGATTTACGCTCGGCGATGCCAGTGATTGTGCTAACGTCGGCGTTTGGGAGGAGGTTGTATAGGAAGGCCTCGTATTCTTCGTTAGTGTGGATGAAGGGAGCTAGAAGGAGGCCTTCGTTGGAGTTGTAGCCTGTTAGGATGTCGACTGTCTGTTCAAACACTCCGGGCCGGAAATAGGAATTTGGGACGGATAGGACGAGCTTCTTGTCGGGAGTTGGGCCGTAGACGGGGGCTTCCCAGGGCTGAGCTCTGCCAATTGAGTTGGCGTTTGCTGCAACCAAGATTTCCGAGGGAAGGTCTCGGGCCTGAGCGAGGGTGGTGACATTGGAGAGGCCCATGAAGGAGTCGAATGCTTCCTGGTTCTCGAGCCAAGAGCGGTACGGGGGGTACGAGGGCGACTGGAGAATTGCTCGGCGGAATAATGGTTTGATCCCGTTGCCATCAGCTGTGATATGGTGCATGATGGACCCTCCTCCGCTTGACTGGCCGAGCACAGTAACCTGCTTCCTATCACCGCCGAAGAGGTGGATGTTGTCTTGCACCCATTGGAGAGCTATGCGTTGGTCAAAGAGACCGCCATTCAACAATCCACCTTCCTTCTCGAATGCATTTCCAGCGAGAAAGCCGAAAGCGCCGAGTCTGTAGTTGAGTGCGACGTAGATAAATGAGTCGGTCTCGTTCTGTGCGCCTCGCTCTATGAGACCCCTCGGAGACCCAAAGTGAGTCTTTGAGCCCGATGTAAATCCTCCACCTGGTGTGTGGTTAGTCTCGGTAAATCAGTCTTCTAGCTGATACACCATACCGTGAACCCAAACAAGAACAGGTACCTGATGCCCACTCCCAACATGATCAAAAACAGCTTTGGGTGCCAACACATCCAAGAACAAGCAGTCCTCCTGCCCACCGGACACTTGTGTCGTCAGATTCTCGTACGAAACATCCGGCACAACTCCGGAAGCCAGATACTGCTCGACCCCCGCTGCACTCCGAATCTGCCACGTCAGAAAGCCTTGCGGACATGCGATCGGGGCAGGGTCAGATTGAACGACTGACCGATTTTCCTCTGGCAGCACGGGCTCTCTCCAGCGGAGGTCTCCAACAGGCGGGGCGGCATATCGGATGGTTGAGAAGGTGTAGTACGCGGCATTGCTCTGATATATGTTAGTACACATGGAAATCAAGCCCCTTGAAGTAAATTATACTTACATCCTGCTCATTGATGGCCTGGTAAATCTCGTAGCCGAGGTCGACAACAGGTTGGTGGTTACTCGGGCCTGTAGCGAAACCTATATGGAGAGCGAACTTGAAGGCCTAGCCGTATAACAGAGTAAATGCCGGCAGTATCATGGCTGTTCATCCGATCGTCACGGTATGAGTTAAGACAGAGTCACAGATCGATCATTGATCATCGATCATCGTGGGGAATTCAGGGGTTCAAAAGGCAGAGATTAGGTGCCAACCTACTGCGCGCTAATCACGCTAGCTACCTGCCAGTAGGCCCACTCGAAGGAAGAACAAAGAACTTACAGCCTCAAGAAGTTTAAATCATTACGCTACGTATCTGTTTATTGGTCGTAATCACCATCTTGGCCCTCCATCTAGGCGAAGATCTCCGGCTGCCTATACCCCCCCTAACCAACATGATCACCTACTCCCCTGTCGTATTGAAATTATTCTGCTTGAGGATTATTGGAAAGGCCTCGTCTCCTTTTACCTTTTATGTCGTGGAAACGCAGAGGAATACGCGTTGAGTGTACGGATCTTCTCCGCATAGGCCTAAACAGCCTGGTGTGCATATGATAATTTATATTGGCATGGCCTCATACAAATCAAGGACAGGTCTTGGTGCCGTTATTGTGCATTATCCCATGGATCTACCGTACCGCACAGCGACAATCAAGGCCACTCCATGGTATAACACCATAGAATATGCGTCTCGTATATACAATCTGCAAGGGCTAAGGATTTACTAGATATCTCAGCTGATCAAACGTATCTCCATCCTCCGCACTATCATCAATCTCTTCATCCCTCTCATCTACAGGCCGCGAAAACTCCAACATAAACCGTAGCATCCAGCGATCCAGACGGAAAGAGCTCCGCGTACTCTTCAAACACGCACGATGGAACGCACGCAGTCGGCTAAACGACGCAGCTATATTTGGCCAGTAAGCGTAAAGCCCCGTAAGAGTTTCGAAGTTGCGTTCGAGGCGGATCTTGGTCCGGGAGATCTCATCTTCGTCTAGGCTGAACAAAAGGTTGTGGATTTGCACAGTGGAGGCAATTACCAGTACGTGTCCAAGTAGCGCATGTCGCATATTCAGACCGTGTTGCTCTCTTGCATTGTATATCAGCTCGCAGAGGTTTGCGGCGTGTTGCTTGCATCTGTTGGCGTAGATCATTGCGGTTGTTAGTGAGGAGCGGTCGGTCGCCGTTTGGCTGGAGTAGAGGAATTGGTAGAATAGGAGTTGGGCTGCGTGGTTGTAGTTTATGTGGATGGTTGTGAAGATTTGACCGAATCCTTGTTCTGTCCAGTGAGTCATATTGCTTTCTGTGTAGTGCATCTCACGTGGTAAGTTGGCTAGCCACTGTTGTAGCGACGTTGAAAGGGATTCTATTTGACTTTCCGCTGCATTGCTTTGGAGGCGATCGTCGGCAATCATGGAGTTCAGCTGGGATATTTCATAGAGAAGCTTGTTGAGCTTGACGAGATGACCGAGGACGGAGAGAGAGGGGTCCAGTTCTGCCTCATTTGGGATTTTAAGCATGTCAGGACTCATCTTAGCAAAGGTCCATTCGTCCACGGGCAAAGGAATGTCATCTCCAGGATTGACTGCTCGAGGGAGGGAAAGACTGCTGGAGCTCCACGTGTCGGTAGTGACAATCGTCCACCACACTGCAAAACCTGTTAGTTATCAGCAGGCCACCACGGGGACGACAAGTACAAACCACGTCTGTTAAGCTCTTGCTCTATTGCGGTCTTTGCGGGGGCATTGGGAAGGTCCAGCAGCAGGGCCATTCTCGCCGCGATAGCAAAGTAGACGCTCTCGGTATGTGACTCCCCCTCCGCCACGAAGTTGAGAGCCAATAACACACAAGCCTGACATGTGGTCAATGAAACATCATGCAAATTTAAGAGCCGCTCTGCCTCCCTTGCATATGGCTTGCCACGCTCCCAGGGATGAAGGTTCTCGAGGCTAGGATGGGGCGAGAACCGGGCCGAAAGGCCAATGACGCCGTGGATTAAGATTAGGGGTATTGATCCATCTGTAATTTGGGCCATGAATGTGGGCTCATGGAACAAATAAGGAAAGGCTGGCTGTAGGTTCTCAAAGTAAAGTGTGGCGAGCTGCTCAATAAGGTCTTGGTCCAGTGTCGCAAGGGACGAGGGGTTCCAGTCGGGACCATCACGGTGGTGTCTGAGTAGCTCGTAGCTTCTAGGCAACTGGGCGTCTGCTTTAGGAGTCATCACACATTCGATCTTTTTGGCGCTACAGAAGGTGCAGCTTGTTCCTTGTTGGGGGCGCTCGCATCGCTTTCGGCGCTCACTGGCAGGGATGTTCAGCGCCCTAGCTGCCTCCGAACGGTGACGGGAACTTACCGACAGGGAATGCACGCTGACAAGGGTCTCATTATTGCTTGATGCAGGCCTTGTAGTATGCGGTACAAGTACTCTAAGATGGTGGGCAGTTACTGCGGATTTGAAGTCGGAAAACGAAGACGACAGTGAGATGAATGGCATTTAACCGGATCGGCCTTTGTCGGCTTTGCTGGCGGAAAACTGTGGGGAACCCCGCATTTGACCCCTCGCTACAATAGTAATAGTTAGGTAGATTATAGGGGCATATCACTTTTCCTTGTGCTCAATCACTCCCCCCTTCACATCGCCCCCATCCAAAACCCTAACCGCCGCCTGATCCCCATCAATCACCAAGGCAATCTCCTCCAAACTAGGCCCCTGCGTCTCCGGAAAGAAGAAATACACCATCCCCGTCTCAAAACAGATCCAAACCACATACGCCAGGAAGAACTTCCACCCAATATTCTCCATCCCAATGGGGTTGACAAACTGGTTGAACACCGACGCAATGCGCACACTCATCTGCATAATCGCTACGCCCTTTGAGCGCTGAATAAACGGGAAGATCTCTCCAATGTATAAATACTGGAATGGCTGCATGAGGTTGTACGCCGCGTTGAAGAGGAAGATCAGCGCCACGACGGCAATCCCAGCAGAGCGGTTCTGGTTCTCGTTGTAGACGCCTGCGCAGGCTGTGTAGCAGGAGAACATGATCGTCATGCTAATGTACGCAGCCATAAGCTGTCTCCGGCGGAGCACGAAACCAGCCATCCAGGAGGATACAAGTGCCGTGACGATATTCCAGCAGTTGATGCCGAGATTCAGCTGGTTCTGCGTGGTGCGCGAGGTGATGCCGACTAAGGCGAGAACCTTTGCAAGATAATAGCTGATTAGTCCATTGCCGGACCACTGCGTGAAGAAGCCGACGCAGACGGCAACGAGGACTCGTCGACGGTTGGCTTTTGTCTTGAGCAGGTCTGCCCAGGGCTGTGTGGATGCTTCTTTCTCGGCCTTGATAGTGTCGCTGATCTGAGTGAATTCGGCGGCCACGAAGGGAGAGGATGCGTCGCCTTCAGCGTGGTATTTGACCAAAATCTTGAGCGCCTCCTCATGACGATCTTGGGCGATGAGCCAGCGGGGAGAGTCTGGGACGAACCTTCGTTGGTCAGATAATGATTCCTTGGAAGAATATAAGGGGCTTCCTACCAGATAGACGTGATTGTGAATATAGATGGGAGGATCTGCAGCAGTGTGGGTAGACGCCAGCTCCAGTGATTCGGCCAATTGTAGGTCCCGAGCGTGACGCCTGCAGCGAGGATAGAGCCGGCATACCAGGTACCTTGGAACAAGGCAACGATGGTGGATCGCTCTTTAGGATAGGCGAGCTCGACCATGAGTTGTGCAGCGCCTGCAAGAGAGACGGGGGACCCGAGGCCCATGACAATTCGAGATGCGATGAACATGCCGACTATTGTAGGAGTTAGTAGCGCAATTGTCCAAGAAGCAATGTCAGTACCTACCATTGATAGCACATGTCTGAAGAACAACCCCAATAGCCACAATGATAGAGCCAAAGATCACGCAGAACTTCCTCCCATACCGATCGTTCAGGAAAGGCACGTAGAGCACACCCGCAGCTGTACCGATTGCCAACGACGAAGTCATGAGACCCAGAGTTACGCCGTGAGGGTTTCCGTAGTGCTCATTCCACCGGTCAACAGCTTGCAGTCCGTTCAAGACACTTCCATCGTAGCCGGTTGTCATTTCGACGCCAAGTGCAGCGGGGATGAGCAACAAATAGAGCTTGAGAAGATTGGGTTTCTTGTACCAGGGGGTCAAGTCTTCGGCGAGTAGCCGCTTGATCTCGGAAGCTTCAGCGACGTCGCTGGCATTGTTTCTTTTGGTGGCCATTGCGAGCCGTAATACACTCAGATGGGTAATAATGATGCCACGGAATAGAGTAGGATAGAGAATGACTATCTATACGTTCTCTTTGTTTTGAATCCGGGGGATATATATAATCGGAACGCTCGGGCCTTTTTCCCCAAAGCGTGGCCCCGGACGTCTGTAGCCATTCGGGGTTAAAAAAAAATCGCAAGACTACTCATTAAAGATAGAAGCACTGCAAGCTTTACTCAATTCCACAACAGGCAATACATGATTTCGCGGGAGATGCTCGTATCCCTCCTCGCGTGGGGTAGCGGATCTCCGCCATTCTCCGACGAGCACTGTCACCCCGGTTAATTCGAAGCCACAGGGCCCTAGTGAATTGTCGACTGCCGTCGGCTATTGATATTCCGTCAGTTTGGGATAATCGGTCCTTATGTGGTCAACTGTCGGTTTTTGCACCCAAAGCCTCACTTCTCCGATTGGATTGCACCGAAGTCGCGGGGCAGCTTCTAACAATCAGCCTGAAACTCACCACTTTACACTGGTTCGATATAACCCTAGAATCGAAAAAGGTTAGTGAGGAGTTTCTATCACCTCTAGTTAGTTCAATTCTTTCTTCTCCGCTGTGCATCAATGCCCATGTCAATATCCGGTCGCAACTGTTGGTGCACAAGGATTCGGTATTTACATATTTTTCCCGCGCTGCTCATATCCCAGTTCAGCTAACTAAAGTATTCAATAAAAAAGACAGGACAAGACAGTCGAGCAATACACAAGCAACATGTCAGCCTACAACAACCCAATCATCCGCGGGTTCAACCCCGACCCCTCTGTTGTCCGCGTCTACAAAGACTACTTCCTCGTAACCTCAAGCTTCGAATACACACCGGGAATTCCAATCTACCACAGCACCGACCTGATCGCCTGGAAACTTATTGGCCATGCACTTACTCGAAAATCGCAACTCGACATCCACACCCCCGAGCCCGGAAGCGGGATCTGGGCGGCAACGATACGCTGGCACGCAGGCGAGTTCTATATCTTCAGTGCATGCGTTGAGCAGTTTCGGCCGCAGAATGATGAGCGGGTTCCGCCTCAGGGGTTTTACGTCAAGACAGCGAATATCTGGGAGGAGTGGTCGTGGAGTGATCCGGTTTATTTTGATCAGGTTGGATTTGACCAGGATGTACGTGCGACCTATCACTTGAAAATGGCGATCTGCCTTTGCTGACGAATGACAGGTATTCTGGGACGACGACGGCATAGCCTATCTGTCTAGTACATATCAGAAAGTCCACCGCAGCTCCCCCCCGCAACGCGATATCGCGGTCCATATATGTACGATAGATATGGCTACCGGACGATCAACGTCTACACCGAAGCTTCTCAGGGAGTCGTCTAGTGGGGTTAGTGAAGGGTCACACTTGCTGAAAAGGAATGGATTCTATTATCTATTTACTGCGGAAGGTGGTACGCAGGGCGGACACTCTGAGTATGTCTTTCGGAATACAACTGGGCCTCTGGGGGAGTGGGAGGCTTGTCCACATAATCCCCTATTGTATAATGGTCTGGACTCCGAGGTGCAGAGTACTGGCCATGCAGACGTGTTCGAAGACACAAGTGGAAATTGGTGGGCTGTTCTTTTGGCGGTTCGGCCTGTGAGGGCTGAGGGCACGTGGGAGGAGTCTGTTTTTGGTATGTTTTTTTGAGCTGGTGAGTGAAAGGTAAGAATGCACGGTCGACTGACAACTTGATAGGCCGAGAATCCTTCCTTGCCCCTGTTAAGTGGCGGAATGACTGGCCGATCTTCAATAATAGCCAACCAGTAGGCCTGACAGGGATAGGTCCGGGGGTATACAAGCTAGAGGCACCAGTCACTTGGCGGGATGACTTTCACGAAACTGAATTACAGCTGGGATGGTATAGAAAGAGTGAGCTACTAATCACACAGAGCCTTTATAGATCTGCGTTAACTCCTCGGTATAGACACGCCCAAGAAGATTGATTATTCCCTCACCGAGCGGCCCGGATTCCTTCGCCTTTATGGCTCAGCAAACCCCCTCTCTGTCCCCGTGAGCCCGACCATGTTTCTCCGGAAGCAAACCCACCGGTTTATTTCCTGGTCGACCGAGCTCTCGTTCGCTCCGACGTCTCGCTATACCGAAGCCGGGACGGTTGTGTGGTGGGATTACTACACCTTTAGCAGAATTGGGATCCGGCTAGATAATGACGGTCGCCGGATAGTACAATTCTCCTCTGCTGATGGCAATGTAGAGGTCAAGCACCTACGAAGCCAGTTGGCGGAAGTTACCCTGTTCATCGACTGCGGGGATGAGTATCGTTTTGGATACGTAGAGGAATCCTTGAATGAGATTGCCTGGCTAGGCAGTGTACCAAATGCTGTTATGACCCGACCACCTCCAGTAGGTCGACCATTCACGGGAATGATGTTGGGGGTTTATGCATTTGGGGATAAGGAGCAGTGTTTGGTGCCTGCGGACTTCAAGTATGCTCGCGTCGAGGGGCATACAAAATAGAAAGCAAGAGTAATATGAAAGGTGGTGTGCCTAGTTAGGTGCCTAAGATACACGTGATTGGGAAGGCAGTTAACACCTGCATCAGTTGCTCAGCTCGTACCTCTTCCATCTCCATCAACCATCCACTGATGGAACCATGATCCATCTTTTTTCCCTTCCAAACGAGCTCCTCCATCAAATAGCAGAGTCTGTTGAGTCACAAAAAGACCTCAATGCCCTTGTTCGAACGAGTCGACCCCTCCACACTCTTCTAACCCCTATCTTGTACCGCCTCAACGCCGAGGACGATGATAGCTCTGCTCTATTCTGGGCCGCAGAGCATGGCCATAAATCAACTGCACAACTCTGTCTAGAGCATGGTGCAGACACAAAAGCTCTCAACCGCATGGGAGTCCCACCCTTGTTTGTCGCAGCAGAGCATAAACAACTTGCCGCGCTGGAGCTCTTGCTGGCGCAACCAGACGCAGTAAACGATACATTAGCAGACGACGAGGGAAATCTGCTCTGCTGGGCATGCAAAAGGAACTTAGACTTGTCCTGGCTGGTAGAGCTGTTACTAGCCAGGGATGATGTGGATGTCAACATTCAACGGAAGGGGTACACGGCGTTGATTATAGCAGTGGTCAATACCCGCGTGAAGATCGTGGAACTTCTACTCGGAAAAGAAGAAATCGATGTCCAAATCGGACATGACACCAACATCGGGAGTGCAGTTGAGCAAGCGAAACGGTTGGCGTACCGAGCTGTCACTTGTCCAGATGTACTCGACTCCTTCCTGAAGGACAGGATCAAAATATTAGAGATGCTATTGGATCGCGAGGACGTGCAGTTTGAGCTTGGGGTTGATGAAGTTTTGCTGGAGGTCTTCTCACACGCGGTAGCCGAGGGACCGGCCTCAATAGTAGAGGTACTGCTGACAAAAGGACTACGGGACGTCGGGGGACTCAAGGATAATCCTGGTCCGAAGGTGCTGTCTTGCGCTGCATTCAACAATCAGGCTGCCGTTGTTGAGGTGCTAATACGTCTTGGGATTGATGTGAATTGCCACGTGGATAGATGGGGCTCACCACTGTTGTTGGCAGTGCGAAAAGGCTGTGGCAGTGTGGTGGGAGTCCTTCTAGCTCACGGTGCGGCCGTGGACGTACAGGACGACCAGGGGATGACGCCTCTCTCGCTAGCTGTTGACTTCGCGAAGGAGGACATTTTGCAGCAGCTACTGCAAGCTGGTGCAAATATTTGGATTCCGGACAGTGCCGGCAGACCAGCGCTGTGGTACGCGGTATGTGCCAATGCAAAGAATGCGATTAGGATTTGCCTCAACTTCGATAGCACGCACCGGGCCACCAAGGGGAGCGAAATATCTGGCTTGCTGGTACCAGCCGCCCGTCTCGGCCATTTGGCCATCATGAAGCTATTAATGGAATTCGGGGCAGACCTAAAAGTTCAGGACTCTCCCGCTCAGATTCCTCTGTGTGCTGCTGCGATTACTGGCCAGGTGGAGGTTGTAAAATTCTTACTAGACGAAGGTGTGGACGTTAACACGCGCGACAGCCATGGGTTAACCGCATTGCATCATGCTGTTGATGCTCGGGAAACAGGTGTTGCTAGAATGCTTATGGCAGACCCCCGAATTGATGTCAACGTCAGGGACGACCAGAAACGGACGGCTCTGCATTTGGCGACGGAAAAGGCCACATCCACCCGGCTATACCCTAATCATCAAGCAATTCTTCTGGAACTCCTTGCACACCCTGCTACAATTGTAGAAGCTGGTGACACTGTCCTGCAGGACCTGCTGGTACATTCGCTGCAGGAACGATCGATAAAGCTGTTTAGGTTGCTTCTGGAGCGATGGCGGAACAGGATTGATATAACTGAGAACGTGGTCAAGATGGCCGTAGCGGTTAATGACGGAAAGAACTTCGTGGATGCTCTGTTGGACTTCGAAGATCTTCGCATTACAGACCAAGTCCATCTCGCTATAACAGAGAAAGAATGAAATAGGAAACCATGATGAGACCCGTCAAGCGTGGCCGGACTCTTGACCCATGCTGAGAGATGCCATACAATCGCTCTCTGAAACACTGTGCCGGTACGCTGGACCCAAGGCAGTCATTGAGTTTCAGCTCAGAGCAATAAACAAGACCGATGCTTCTCCGATCTCCTCGCAGTATGGGGAGCACCGTAACCCTTTGCCCGTATGCACGGACCAGTTCCACTTAAGGCTTTCGTGGCCAGCCAGCTCTGGTATAAGGTATAGATGCGCTACGGTTGTGCTCCTTTTGTTGGAGCCTGTTAGGACGGCTCGACCAAGCTATCCACCTCTCTTGTTTCCCTAGACCACTGAAACGGTTGGAATTTGCTGTCAAGATCTATTTTGGTTCACGCACGTATCCACTGCTTCGGAAATTCGTATCCATCCGCGTGTCTACGAAGAGAATGGAGTGTTTGCATTGGCTTCCTGTAGCCCGCGGTCTATTTGCGAGATATCTCGAGCCGTGGCTTAGTGACAAAAAGGAGATACTTAAGTAGGGCCATTCGTCGCAGTGTCACGGCCTCATCACGGCAGTCCCACCTCCAATCTCAACCCGGGTCAAAACCAAGGAAGTCAAGTCCCAGCTCACTCCGCAGACTCGCACACGCACATCTCCAGCAATGGCCGAGCTCCAGTCATACAAGGGCTACTATCTGTGGCACTACGTGCCATCCAGAGTCGCAGCGGTGATATTCCTGCTTCTGTTCCTCGCCGCAACGGCATTCCACAGCTGGAAGATCTGGAAGCACAAGACGTATTTCTGCATTTGTTTTGCAATTGGAGGGTTCTGTACGTGCTTCTTTGAGCCCTGTCTTCTTTCCTCCTTCCCTGCACCCTGCACTACATGTCATTCTATGTCTCATGGCTTCCCTTTGTCTTC